>NC_085000.1:31122096-31164596 GCF_963854185.1 Sardina pilchardus | reverse complement strand
TGTGATTATGTGGACTAGTCGTTTTGAGAATTAAAATTCTGATTTGAGAAATGCACCGAAGCTGCTAAGAAAAAGTGCACAAATGATTACAACATGGTCAGGGTCCTAGTAGATTATGGTTAAGCTGGTAGAATATGTAGGCTACAGGAGTGGGGAGACTACTGCACGGAGCTAATTCATGTGATTTGTAATTAGGACGAAAGGTTTTTTAGTGGTATATAAGAGTGGTTGAGTTATGAGGAATTTCTCTGTAAAGAAGTCCCCACCCAACACACACACACACACACACACACACACACACACACACACACACACACACACACATATTTTTATGAACCCACACCCTAATATTTGGTACCTAACAACCAACTGCGCTACAGACCCATTAAGTCTTGCTTGTCTTGTCTTCAGAATACTTAAACATTCCAAACTTGGACAGTGTACTCTTCAGAGAATGTATAGCTTACTAAACATTCCACATTCCACCATTTTGGAATATATCACCCTGTGCATGGAACTCATGGCATATTAATATGGTATCATGGCTTATGTCCATATATGTGCATACAAAAAAATGATGTATACTAGCAAGAGTCAGGGAAGTTAGTCTAGCAACTCTCCACTGGCTTGCGAGCTGGAAAAATGTAACTTTTATCAGACCAATCACATTGTTTAAAGAGTCGGTGGGCAGGCTTAACATAATGATGACTGACCTACGACGATAAGTTGCAACCGTTGAGCATGAATCCCTATTCTGCTACATGAACCCACCCCTCCGATTGAGCCCTGCCTATCTTGATGTGGGTCTGGCTCGTCATGCTAGGTGGAAGTCATTGGCTAATTTACTGTCTTAATTGCATCACTAGATGCATTCTTTATTTTTGCATTGGGTATGCCTATAGTACACTTACCGGATATGCTCTCTGCTATCTCAATTGTATGATCCAGCTGTACATTCCCAACTACTTACTGCGGTCTTTTTATGAGCGTCTTTTGTGTCGACCAGACATAAATACCTTACCTTGCCATAGTTATTGTTATTTATGATTGACTGAATGACTTTATGGTTTATTTGCTATTCTCAGGTTATTGCTTGAATTGATATTGTTTATTGTTTAAATTGCTATTCTCCCTACTGTAGTCTGACCAACTTTGGGTTTTTTTTGTATTGTTTACTGTTTTATATTACTGTATTGTTTTTATTTGTATGTTGCTTTTGACAAAGGTGGCTGCTAAATAGCCATAACCTTAACCATAACCACAAATGCTAGGTCAAATTCAAGACTCTTTTGTTCTGTGGTTCCTTGTTGGTGGAATGAGTTGCCCAGTGCTCTCCATTCCTGTGATAGTTGTGGGTCGTTGAAGAGGAGTCATATCTAAAGGCATATGTTCAGCATGCACTTAGCTAATTAAGTGTGTCATTAATTAGTCATTATGTCATTCATAATAATCTGCAATTAAGATGTCAGTTGTTTTCTCCTATTTTGACATTTCACTCAGGCTGTGTATGAAATACCTTAATGATTTTATGTACTTTTTCCTCTTCTTACAGTTTGAGGGGAAGACGACTTTTGGGATGTCTGTGTTTAACCTCAGCAATGCCATCATGGGCAGTGGGATCCTGGGTCTGGCTTATGCCATGGCCAACACGGGGATTGTCCTTTTCATGTAAGTAAACATATCAGTATACCTGTGTGTGTGTGTGTGTGTGTGTTTTTGTGTGGTGTGTGTATGTGGGAGAGACAGAGAGAAATAGTGAGAGGAACAATGTGAAATCAAGAATTTCGAGGATTTCAAACCCCTTCGGCACACATTGTACTTCTGATAAAATAGATACAGTTTTATGTTCTTGGAATGCCCTCCAGAATGAATGTTCTGAGATTTTGTATCACAGACAATATCAGAGATTCCCCACACCCTGGATATCCCAAAAATACGGCATGACAATTGAATGCACGCAACGCGAAAGGTTAGGCAGCGCTAACACAGGTAGTGGCAGCATGTATGGCCATGGCTTTCCCCAACTACTTATTCTTTAAGTGAATTACACCATCAGTCGTCCACTGCCAAACCCGCCATGCCGTTCACATGACCGCAAAGCCAGGAGCCTAGAAGGGGGTACGGCGGGCGACGGCCCGTGATTATGTAAGGACATAAGTCCAGGCTTCCGGCACATGCCTGGACTCTCATGCGTACAGCAGCCCAACCAACCTCCTCCAGGAGATCAGATCAGCTCAGAGAGAGAGAGAGAGAGAGAGAGAGAAAGAGAGAGAGAGAGAGAGAAAGAGAGAGAGAGAGAGAGAGAGATGGAAAGGCTGTTGGACGAGATGTTGTACGGGATGGGAAAGACAGTGTAGAAAAGGTAGAATACGGGAGTCAGAGAGACTTTTGATGTCGTTTCGCACTTTACTTACTGTAATGTCATTATCTATAAAGTATTTATCAAGCCTCACAAGAGCTCTATAAATGTTCACACAGTCATAACATTAACCCATTTGCTCGCAAATGATATTATTATGGAACCCCTTACAGCTTGAAATATCACAATACATTGTAAATCTTTATGTCAAACCACTTTTCTTTAGTCAATTTGTCATCTATATTATTAGAGTATACTGCAGGTGCTGATTTTGAGCCCAGTGGCGTATGTTGTACAAACATTGCTGTTCTGCCGTAGGCTACAAAGCTAAAATCTATGGTTATTGCATTATCAGAGAGTTACTGGAGTGGACAGTGGAGTTTTACATCATTGTGCTCTTGTGCTCGTTTTGGTGTAATAAACAAGAGACATTTTAGCATTGAGCCGAGAGGTTACCCTGACCAGAGTGTCCTGGTCATGAAACAACAGTCCGCCCCAGACACAGGAGTCGTAGTCACCCGGTGACTCATGCAGGCACATGGCTCTCGGCCGCGGCTACGTCGGCGACAGGGATAAGCTGCACTTCCCAATAGGGCGAAGGAACGCGTCTGTTTGCTTTGGGCCCGTGCTGGCATTTACTGCATAAATACCGGTACTTACGCACGGTTCAGAAGAATCTCACTACGGCGGAGCCAGTCTAGATGTAAACAGCATAGTGTAAACTCTGTGGAACACCGTAAGGGAAGTTACCAGAAAAGGCGGATTGTTTGTGTGACTATTGTGGAAGAGTCTATTTTCACTGTGCCCTATTTTAGATTAATTTGTTTCTTCCGTGTTGGCACAGGGTGTATGTGTCCAAAGGTGTCAATAAGACTTTGTTTTGGCCCCCACCCTCTGTCTTGTTCCGTCACACACACACACACACACACACACACACACACACACACACACTGGTGCTGTCCTAAATCTGATCTGAGGGGATATAAATAGTCTGTTGTGATCAGATCAAAGACAGGCCTGCCAGAACTTGCCAGCAAGTGTGCGTGTGTGAGTGAGTGTGTGTGTGTGTGTGTGTGTGTGTGTGTGTGTGTGTGTGTGTGTGTGTATGTGTGTGTGTGAGAGAGAGAGAGAGAGAGAGAGAGAGAGAGAGAGAGTTAGGGAGGAGGGATAGGAGGCAGACTCTGGTGTTTCTGGGTCAACAACCTTTGAATGCTCTAAGGTGAGGGATACTTAGAAACCCAAACACAGAAACGTGTGTGTGTGTGTGTGTGTGTGTGTGTGTGTGAGGGGGAGGGGATGGAAGGAGGGCGTATTGGGAACGGGCTTCGGGTGATTTGAACGACAGCGTTGTTAATGAGATTAAGGAATAAGACGGGGGTCATCGTCATTATCAGTGTCAGAGGGAAAGAAGAACTCTTTGCACCCTTCCATGGCTGCCGTTCAATTCATTTGTAATATTTTAGGTGATGACAATTCATAGAATTGACAATTGATAGCCTAATCCAGCAGATTACTGTAGATTAAATGTGTTTTATGAATTGAGATTAGAAGAGTATATATTGAAGGTTGTTACATTCTGGGGTCATTTTAAATAGAAATGTAGTACATTTAAACTACTCCAAATGGCATCCTTCCCAGATGTTTCGGGAAGCTATAAAATACACAGGTGCATGGCCAGGTGGCCTAAAAGTCTGTAAACCCAATCTGAATATGAAGTAAATTCTGCTCAGGGCCATATTATACTGTATGTGTTATTTTACTTTGTTGAGCCCCTTATATTGATTGATTGATTGATTCATTCATTGGCAGAGTAATAGAGAGATCTGACCATGTGTGGTGCAGGGTCAGATCCAGCACCACTGGCAATGTTATAAGCTGAATAAACAGTATCCATGACGATGTCCCCAGCCTTCTCCAGACTCCTGTCGCTAGGCCTACCTATCTGCACACACACTAATTCAATTTTGGTGGCCTGCGTTGCGTCCTCCAAAGGCATTGTGATTCTGCTCCATCATAACCAACAGAGAGTATTCAAAATCATTTTGAATGGTTTTCTAGTCTCCCAATGGCCGAAGCACAAAAAAACCCTTTGGGAAACATCTGCCTGATTACAGTGAATATTGTTTGTCACATATGACAGTGTAATTTTGTTACCAAGGTTTTTGCATTTTTATATATTTATCTATTGTTGTTTGTTTGCTTCTCTAGAATCCTGTTGACATGTATTGCTGCTTTATCCGCATACTCAATTCATCTGCTTCTGAGAAGTGCTGGTGTAGTTGGTAAGAGTTGCCCCATTTAAATGTCACATACATTTAATAGTATATTGATTATTTCATTATAATTAAAATAGTATGTATTGATACTATTGATATAGCTTTGAACTGGGTGAAGCAACATTTTTGTCACATCTTTATTACAGCAGAGGCTACCAATATAGTAACAAGCTGCTCTCAACAGAACATTTAAATGAAACCAATTAGATTGTTTGCTCTTATCTTTTCAGGAATACGGGCGTATGAACAGTTGGGGAACCGGGCCTTTGGAACCCCGGGAAAAGTGGTGGCAGCTTTAATCATAACAATGCATAACATCGGAGGTGAGAAAGTTGGGGTTTTTTTGTCACTGTAGGGTTGACATGCTATGGGTAAAATATGTGAAAACATCTCTGCAATTACATAACAGCTTTCCCCCTAACTTCCCAACTTTTCATATACTGTACTTCATATGTGCTAAGAAGTGTCTTAAATCACTGGTCGCTGATGTCAAAACTGTTGTTTTGTTCTTACTCGACAGCCATGTCCAGCTACTTGTTTATTGTGAAGTCGGAGCTACCTCTGGTCATTCAAGCATTTGTAGGAATAGAAAACAACACTGGGTAAGAGTAAGAAAAAATCCCCTCCTGAAATCCCTTCCATGTCACTTCATTCATCTTGTTTGTTTGTTGGTTGTTTGATTGCTGACGAATGGTATCCAAACAACTTTGCATCACTCGTAAACGTCATTTCACCTTTTCCACGTGTGATTGAAGTGTGATGCAACTTCCTGTGTTCCTTCATTGGCAGAGAGTGGTACATTAATGGAAACTACCTCATCATCATTGTCAGCATTGTGATCATTCTCCCTCTCGCTCTCATGAAACAGATTGGTATGTCCAAATCACCCCTCCTCCCCCCAACAACAAACTGTACTTTGCACATGTTTAAGTTAATGCTGAAAATTGAGGATGCTTTGAAAAGTACTCAAATGAATAGTTTCTACTTATGAATTACCAACAAAGTGAACAAAAAGAGATCCAAATAGTATATAAACACAGACTACTTGCTTAATTGCTTAAAATATACAGCATATAGAAATAATCTCAACAGTCCTCATTCTGATTACTGTATGTGTTGCTGCGGTAACTGCTAATGCAGTTAATGGTATTATCAAAATACCAAAATAGCTTATGCTCTGTTTCTGTGGTTATTACAGGTTACCTGGGATACACCAGTGGATTTTCTTTGTCCTGCATGGTGTTTTTCCTCATTTCTGTGAGTGTTTTGTAGCCGGCTAATGACATATTCAAATATAGTAATGTATAGATTTAACCTGGCCAACCCAGACTGCTGCTGTCATGTGAAACAATCAAGATATCCATTTCAGACTCATCTTTTAAAAAGTCAAATTTATTCAGAGTTTATATTACAGAACCCATGAAAACAATGCATTATAAAATGAATATATACTTTTTTTGATCCCGTGAGGGAAATAATAACAAATGCTGATACTATATATATGCATAAAAGTAGGTCTAAGGTTAGGATTAGATTCAGGGGTTGGCAATAGTTACACTGTTATACGCTGATAATTTGCATGTGACACCACACTCAGTGGCATATGTTCATGGTTACAGGGGCAATGTTATAGAGAGTTACTGCAAAATGTATTCAATTTTGCAAACACCATTTTCTTTTACTAGGTGATCTACAAGAAGTTTGCCTCTGAATGTGGATTATCGGAGATGGACAGTCACAGTCACGTCACAGGGGCTTATCCGAATATTACAGATATTGCAACACACATGGTCCCCACAGCAGGGCTAATGTTGACAACAGAAGGCCCTACAGAATTGACGACAGTCACTGACAGCTTGACAACTTTGCTGCATACTGAGGGGCAGGACTACATAGAAAATGCCACAGACTTCCTGTCCGACTTGATGAATGCTACATTTGCAATGACTACAGCTGATGGACACACGGAAGCGACCCTTGGCCTCACCACCCCTAGCCTCACAACATTGGGCGATCTTGTGACAACAACTATAGCGGACGGTGAACTTCCTTCGCGCCTGGTCTCCGAGGAGGCGCACCCTGTGGCAGAGGACCACTGTCTGGCTAAAATGTTCACCATCAACCTTCAGGTGAGGAAACGGCCTTCTGACCCATACTGTGAGACTGTGTCCGTCTATCTGTATCTGAGAGAGGCTGTTATTATTTATTTATTTATTTTTTTAATTGGTGTGAAGCTCAAGCAAAGGAGCATTTTTACACTGGAGACAGATCTGCATCCTTATACTTACACTTACTGTAAGTAAGCTGATACCTTTATCCAAAGCGACTTGCTCAAATGCGTAAAGATGGTAGCCGGAATTGCACAACTGGCTAATACTCCATGCTAGTCCAGCTCCTTAACCACAACTTTACCACATTCCCATTAGGATTGATGTAGTCAGAGCCTCCCTTCATTATGTAAGGAATTCTGAGGGAATTACCATGGGTAATATAGAACGGCCAGAAAAATGGAATGATTTGAATCAAAGGGCATTTGATATCTTGGGCATCACTACATACAGAGCAAGGGAGTTGTCTCACAGCCTTTTCATATGTTTAGGGGCCTCGCTGCTTTCTCTTAAGTTGATTCAGAGAGGCAGAACACGTGTCCACTGATTTTAAGACCCACGTTTTGTCTTGCAGACAGCCTACGCCATCCCTATCGTGGCTTTTGCTTTTGTGTGCCATCCGGAGGTCCTCCCCATCTACACAGAGCTGCGCAAGTAAGTCCTTGATACACTAGTTTGAATACTGAGCAAAGTGCAATATCTTAAGTCTAGCCCAATCTAATGTGATAACTAGACAGTTTGCTAATGCAACACCCAGGGTACGACCTGAAGTGTCACCATTGATGAGATGGACGAGTGATGAACGAGAGCTATAGACTAGCTCATGCACAAGAACTTTGCTTGTAGACAGACTGCACTTTGCAGTCCGCCCCTTAAAGTAGGAGACCTTCTGTTTAATGGCAGTCTGCTAGAGTAACAGGCAGTTCAGCGAGCTCCTGAGTATGACATGGATCTGGCCCCAAGCTGGTTCCCATCTGGTCCTGATCTGGGCTGCGTTTGTATAGAGCGTAGTTGGCTAACTTTTGTCGCAACCCAATTAATTGCTTTAAAATGAGAGATGTTTAAGTTAGACAATTGTTGACAGCTATTCAGGTCCTATGCCACAGGTGTATATCAATCACCTAGTTCATGAATGCAGACTGCATGTTGCTTGACTTTATCTACTTGCGGCAAGGGACCTGATGAAATCCATGAGTAGGCTGCGGAGGTAGAGAATTTCTAGGAAGTGTATTACACATGTACACCAATGATATGCATCACTGCACCATCAACAGTGTTGTTTGAACTATAGTCTTTGAATGCCGGATGTAGTGTATTGCGACACAGGTACGATGCTTTCTAGAAACAGGTGTTACAACATAGTTGTTTGAGCAGAGACGCATCGTACCATGGTGGTTTAGCAACGTTGTCGCTCCATTTTACTTTCAAATTTTTGCTTTCTCTGTAATGTCACTGCAGTTGATGTGTTATTTGATTTACGTTTACAAAATCAAAACAATGAAATGTTACTGCACAGTAGTGCATATTCCAATGTAATATCATGTAACCTCAATATTAGTCTTTGGTAATGTAGGGTAAATTTAGTGTGCATTCCAGTGTAATGTAATTTGTAACACTGAATGTTAGTCTTTTTCTAATGTGGTGCGAATCCCAATGTAATGTTATTTGTAACACTGCATATTAGTCTTTGCTAATGCAGAGTGACGTTAGTGTGCATCCCAATGTAATGTAATTTGTAACACCGAATATTAGTCTTTGCTAATGTAGAGTAAATGTGTTTTCCTCCCTGTAGTCCAACCAAGAAACGCATGCAGGGTGTTGCCAACATTTCAATAACAGCCATGTTTGTCATGTACCTGCTCACCGCTCTCTTTGGTTACCTCACCTTTTACGGTAAGAACCTCTTTTGTGATGGTCTCTATAACAAATAATTCTTTCTGATAATGGTGTATGTGTACGTCACATGATATTAGATATGTTTATGGAGTTCATGCTTAATTGAATAGATATGTGAAGTTTGCCTTTTAGAAGTACTGTATGTGTTTTTATGAGATATGCTTAGGCTTAGTTAGAATTATGTTTGGAGAAGGTAAGATAAAGTACAACGAGAAATTACACGCGAAGCAACATGTTTAATTTAGCATTTACATCGTCTGTCAAGGCAAGTGGAGCCTAATTGAGTTATTAGCAAGTACTTGCTACTGTACCTAACATCACGTGTGTGTGTCTGTGTGTCTGTGTGTGTGTGTGTGTGTGTATGTGTTTATTTTTACAGACAAAGTGGAATCTGAGCTTCTGCACGTCTACAGTAAGACTGACTCCTTGATCCTCTGTGTACGCTTGGCTGTGCTGATGGCTGTTACTCTCACTGTCCCGGTCGTCCTTTTCCCAGTAAGACCCTCTCTGCTCACACGTTATCTCTGTACTGTGCCAATCGATGGGAATAACATGCTTGTTATCCTAAATAAAGGTTGATGTTGAAAGTCATATAGCATTGTACGTGGCTAACTCTCTCTGGTTTTAGTACAGCAGGAGGACTTTAGTATTTCTGTTTGGCAGCTTATCCAAATGAAGCTTAATGAGTGTATTAGCCGTTCCTTCCCCATTGATTCCTTCAATTGTCTCAATTGCACAGAGGCTGTGTAGGCTGTTCTTTTGCCCTCTTGACATTAACATTTCAAACTGAACACAACAGCACCACTGAAAAAGACAGACAGGCAACAATGAAAGGAGATGCGTTTATTTATATTGAATATTGTAGTATTCAAGTAGGAGGACTAAAACAGACTCTCGTCTCGTCTCTTCCACTCAGATCCGCAGAGCCCTGCAGCAGCTGTTGTTTCCTGACAAGCCTTTCCAGTGGGCCCGCCACATCATCATAGCCTTGTGTGTGCTAGTTATTGTCAACATCCTGGTCATCTTCGTGCCCAACATCCGAGACATCTTTGGTTTCATCGGTGAGTTCTCTAGCACGTCTGGCCTCCAAGACATTTGGCTTGTTTAGTAATTGTTTAACCTATTAGTTAATCGTTTTATTATTTCTTTAGTTCATTCATTTAGGACATTAGAAAGAATTTCCAGTGGTCTACCAATGGATGAATTCTTGCACAAATAAATACCCCATTTCAAGCAACCATTAAATGAATGTACTCATTTGTTCATTTAATTTTATTTTGTATACTAATGAACACATTGCTACTGTTTAGGAGCCACTTCCGCTCCCAGTCTCATCTTTATCCTACCTGGAATATTCTATCTGCGCATCATTCCCGAGGAACAGGAGCCGATGAAATCCAAATCAAAGATGGGGGTGAGTGTCAGGCTACATGCACATTATTGCCTTTTCATTTGAAAATGAAATGTTTCTCTTGGTTTTCATCTAGTGCAGTTAAATCACACATTGTGTCTACAATTGTAGACATGGATGAAAGTTCCTATTCCTCTTCCTAAGGATCAAACAAAGGTCCTTCAATTTGATAGCATTTTCTCTTCGTAATGTTTGGCTAAATTACATTTACATTTGTTTGCTTACAAAATGCTTTTACACTAAAGTTATTCAAGAGTCTGAAAGAGGTGACCATGGCCCAATCACACAGCAAGACAATAGCATGTAAAACAGACTACATACAGGTTAACTTTAAAGCTTTCTTTGAAGTCTTATGTAGCTACTGTGGACTTTACACTGATTCTGCATGATTAGTCCACCAGAAGGTTTGAAACCTAATGTAAGTTTATACAGTAATTTACTGTGTATTAGCCGCATTGTGTATAAGCCACAGGACAGTGTTTCATGCAAATTAAAATAAGCAAAACCATATTGATACCATATTAACCGCCCCCGTGTGAATCAATGAATAAGCCGCAGCTAATAGTTGGGAGATTAAAATTTTGGCATTAAGATTTTGATGGCTTTTTTTGTTCCGTGTTTTCTACAACCATGTCCTACTTTCTGGTGTTTCCAGGCGGCTGCTTTTGCTGCTCTTGGGTTCATCTTCATGATCATGAGCATATCCTTCATCATCCTCGACTGGGTGACAGGAGAGAAACACAGTGGGGGAGGGCACTAACCACGCAGCCAGCAGCAACACCTGTCAATCAGGAACACTCCTACATACCACCCCCACACCCCCACCTCCGTCCAATCACCCTCAGGACTCCTTGAGCGAGTCAGACAGGAGGCGGAGCACAACAGCCATGGCAACGATTGGACCAAGTAACAAATGACAATAACAGGCTTCGCCGATACCTGCAAAAAGCTGTCAAACTAACCTAGCTAAATTCTCCGGTGGTATATTTTTCATACAATACCAAAAACTGTGAAGATAAGTGTGTGTGGTAAAGTGTGTGTGGTGGGGGCAGGTACAATCTCCAAGGCAACATACCTGCAGTATTAAACCCCTGACTTGCTATGTAGGATGTGGAGTTCTCAAATGAACACAGCAATGCAACAACCAAAAAGTTTTCACACACTACACAGATTTTGTCACAATGGATTGTTTTATGTGTCTAATGTATATAAAGAACTTGAGTGGTGGACATCCAGAGTAAGCATGGGAAGCTAAAGGGATCATTTGTCGATGAGCAACCCTGCAAAAATATTTATTAATGTAGGAAGAGGTCTCCTTCATTGCCAAAAACAGACAGTAGGCTTCACCTCAGAGTGGTTTCTTCTTTCCTATATGCGCCCCCTCCTCAAATAGTTCCTTCACATAGGGAATGTGAAGAGAAGAGAGACTGTCATCAGAAGGAACAATAACAACAACAAAAAAATCCCAGACTCATCATGACAATTCAAGTGAATTAAAACTGTGCTGGCCGGGTCAAATCAGTAGACCAATTTGAAATGCTGTATTTAAGAGACTTTTCTTGCCATTCATCCTTTTGGGAAGTATTCATATTTTTAACTAATTTGTCAAATTATTCAGGTTAACAAAATAATTTATGTCCTCTGAGTTGTAAGGTTAACTAATGAGCTGACAGCTTAACTAAAGAGCTGACTGTAATATGTATTAAACTGAAGCTTTCCCATGGGTATAAAAGTTGTATCTATTGGCCCCTTGATAGCCCCGTCACTCTTTTTTGTATATCAGAAAATGATGCTGAATCATTTTTAATCATTTCATCCTTGTGTTGTACATACTGTATATGGCCCAATAGTACCTTAGATATTTGTTAATTTTGTTAATAATAACTAGAATGTTTTTATTAAATCCATCCATTCCAGAAGTAGAGCAAGAGCCTACACTTAACACATGTCATGACAGACACTTGGCAGTGGTGACGACATCGTAAACTTTACAGTTTATTGTCTGTGTTGCTATACCACTGTAAACCACAGGGAGGAGCCATTTGTATCTTGTCTATTTTTCTGCCAGTATTTCTTTTGTATGACCAGGTGGGACAATAATGAATATTTGTCGAGTTCTTTTGTTAAAGTGTGTTAATTTAACATTGTTGTTGTCATTTATTTTTTTGAAAATTACAAATAGCTTAATCTAATCCCATCTAATTTGAATGCAATTTTTCATTTGGATTTTTTGACATTTATTTTTTTAATATGTGAATTGTTAAAAGAACGATAATGTATAACGATCCTGATGTACAGCGATTAAATCTGGATTAGGCAGACCAAGTGCAGCAGAATGTATTAGTGCAGCTCAGCCGAACCCTTTGTCACACTCTTTCCCTACCTTAGGCCTACCTGATTCCTGCCCTGCAAAACCTCCATAACGAAAGCTATGTTCACAATCATCTAAAGGGCTTTATCTTGAAAATCAGTCTATTTGTGTCAATGTGTTTTTTGTCAATTTTTTGTTCAATAAAGACAAAAAGTTTTGAACATGCTTTTTTTAAATTACTTTTAAAAGGTAAAGCTTATACTTTTACATCTCAATTCCCACCTGACCAGAGGAGAATGTGTTAATCAGATTTGTTATGTAATCAAACCAACCACGATATAGCATCTTATTGAGTCAATCTCATACGGAAAAGTTACTGGGCTAAAACTCTCTGGGACCACTGACCTAGCCAGCTTTACAGCTTATAACTCACACACACACACACACACACACACACACACACACATTGTGTTCTGTTGAATTTGTTACCAAACAACTGTATTAATCAGTCTAACAAAGCAAACAGGGGCAAAGAGCAAAGGAGGGGATATATTAAATGCAAGATCCATGTCACACAGTGGTGCTGAGAGAGTGTCACAGAGCCAAACATACACTATTGTTCAAAAATGTCCGAACGCAGAGAATAGACAAGTTTTCAGTTTTTGACCCCCTGCTCTTTTTCTTCCTACTCTGTTGTCATTTCTAAGTCATTTTTGAACGTTTAAACCTTTTTTTAAATGAAAAAAAATAAAAAAATAAATTGAGGGCTGAGAAGCAAGAGGGCATAAGTGACAGTTTGGTCAAAATTGAGTTATATATCACCTGAAAGCTCTCGATGAGCTCTTTCTAGCTGACAAAAGTATAGAAGTAAAATATTTATAAATATAAAGTTATTGAACAAAAACCGAATGTCTTTCACTGTGAACATAGAAGCAGTTCGATTTGTTTTGGCTCTCTTCGATTTGTTTTGTTTTGGTTGGTGAAATGTCACTGACGTCCTTTTGCTTCTCAGCCCTTGAATATTAAAAAAAAAAAAACCTGCACATATCACCTTCAATATTTTTTATTTAATATTTTCTTTACAGCAAATTTCAGATGCAGATGTGTGCTCAGTCAGCTACTAGAAACTGACAGAGAGAGAGAGAGAGAAACATGTTGGTACACATGGGGGGGCTTTTTGGTATGAAAAGAAAGAAGTGACACTTTAGCTGTGAATAATGAAAAAAAAACAGTGTAACTTAGAGGCGAGAGAAGTAGCTGTGGTTGGTCACTTCCTGTTCACTGTTTTTGCGTGCTGATGCTAACACATAGAATTAGGAAGAGAAACCCTCCTGGAGTCTGCTCAAACCAGAGGCTCATACAGTCAGACAGAAACTGTGTGTGTATGTGAGAGAGAAAGAGACAGAGAGAAAGAGAGTGAGACACACAGAGAGAGAAAGAGAATCTAACAGCAACAAAAGACAGACAAAAGACAGAGAGAGTGACAGGAGGAGAGAGAAAAGACGCAGAGCTTCCTTCTCTCCTGACCACCACAGGTTGGTGAAAGTGACCCATTGGCAGCAGGTTGATGTGCCAGGGGAGAGGAGGATGAATCGTAAGTCCAAATCTAAGAGCCAGGCGGGGTTGGAGAGTCTGCCCAGCTCACTGCTCACCCTACGGGAGCAGGAACAGCTACAGGAACTGCTGGGCAGACGCTGTGTGGTGAGTAAAAAAAAAAGGATGAACTTGTATGTGATACCTGATAACATCATGTCTATGTAAAACTAGAAGTGAATGGTGGTCACTCTATTCCTGGATGTTTTCCTGTTATCTTCTTCAGTTATGTTCAACTACTTCGATTTATAGTTAGGGTTAAGTGCAGGGCAGGATTTGATAAAGGTGATTAACAAAAAAAAGATTGAGCTTGAGTTTCAAGCAAAACCCTCTTTTAAGTCTCTGTAGGTGTGCCATCCAAAATAAAGTGTTCCCAAATATAACTGTAAAAGACCAGCTATCAGGCCTCTATAACTCAGTCCCAATTGTCTCTTATTACAATCTGTAAATGTACAATACGTTAGGTTGAACTGGCCCTCAATCTATAAATGTACAAAACGTTAGGTTGAACTGGCCCTCAATCTATAAATGTACAAAACATTAAGTTAAACTGGCCCTGCAATCTATAAAATGCTCTCAGTGCCATTATACCCAGCAAATGAGCCTCCTTTTGGCATCGGGCTACAAACTGTGCAAGTGACAGAGGTCAGAAGCAGTCCCCAGCACATTAATCATTATTCGTTTATTATTCAAGCGATTGTAATTAGTCATTAGTCATTAATCGTATTCTTCTATAAGCCAAAAATGTAACTGTGGTTATATCGTTTGAATATATCTATTTTAAATAGTAGATAGAAGGCATTTTTACATATACTGTAGATCAGATTTTAGATTTAGAATATATCTAAAGAAACAGTTGAGAGGATATACAAAGGGAGAGTTCAGGGTAGTATGAGGCCTATGTTCACTTGTGCATACATTTAATTTGACACGTTCGTCAAAAGTCTGCCCCAAGACCAGCGTGAAACAGCCACAGTGAGCTTCAGAAGGGTGTGATGCTGTGCTGTTCTGTGATGATTCTCAGAATAGAACGTTTTTATAAGAGAATTCACTATTATGTTTGAGCATTTGCACATGGTCAAACTAGCCAGCTCTGTCAACTTTTTTAAGCGGCGGGAATATTTAGTTTATTACTTTAGTATGTACATTTGTCATTTTTCATAAGTAATCTGATCATTGCAGACAACCCAGGAACAACTAGATCACACAAACTCTGTCACAATCAGGTGTCATCGGAAGGCATATTTAGCGCCTAGATAACGGTCAACCCGAACTGAAACATGCATCAGCATTTTGAACAAACACTGTAAACATCCTTGACAATGACGAATACAGGCATTACCAAAGACTTTAAAGTTTGGCTGTAAAGATATTTCCATTTTCTGATGTGTTCAAATGCTTTCTTGCATGGCGCACATGGTGTTGTCCTAGCATCAGACACCATTACAGTTAAACCTCCATTTTGGTTGTTTGGTTGTTGTTGTGGAGGAAGGTGCCTTCACAGTATGTGAAGTGCAAACTGCACTTCAAAATGGCTGCAAGAGTTTCACTGGGCCAGTGTAGCATGAGGAGAACAAGGTGACAGCCACATCCTGTCATTTTAAATTTAGTTACGCTTGTCATTTTAAGCTCAACCATGCTATGCATTTCCCATCTCTCTTTTCATGGTGGTTTCAGCTCAGATAGAACAGCATGGCCCCTGAGCCGGTCTTGAAGAGCTCGACCCAGTTCAATGCGTATTTACCTAACACCTGATGCTTTCAAACCAAAGCGAGTTTTCTGTTCAGTTGCATAATTAACCTTTGTTTGTGTCTTGTGTCTGTGCCTGGGTTGTTATGTGAGTGAGTGATGTGGTTCTTTAACTAATAAGACCACCCCCTCCCCCCGCCAACACACACACACAAACACACACACACACACACACACACACACACACACACACACACACACACACACACACACACACACACACACACACACACACACACACACACATACACACCCTACCCTACCCTACCCCACCTTCACTAAGCTCTGTTTGTTCTGATGCATGCCACAGGAAGTTCACTGCAGAATCACCACTGCACACCGTCACAGCTTCATCATGATTCATGCCCCCTTTATCAGTGTTGCGCGTTCATCAGATGACTAAATCAAACTGGTGTGACAGACAATGACCAGAGCACAGGGTCAGACCAGAGTCTGGTCAGAGGAAAGCAAAAAAGGAGGGATCTTTAGCCGCAGCCGAGCCGCAGCGGACAGAAGTTAACACGTTGGCATGCAATGCACTGTCACTCTCGCTTTAGTGAGCAGTGCACCAGAAATCCTCAGAAAGCAGTAGAGAGTCTAGGCAGGGTGGAAAGGTGATAAACAGTAAGCAGAAAGTACACATATGATTTTGTGTATACCTGCGTTCAGAGAGAGAGAGAGAAAAAAAAATAGTTCTTTGCCTAGTTCTTGGCCACATCATTGCCTAATAAACCTTTTTATGTGGAACCAGAATGTGCAGCACTTCACTATCATTGACATTTTTTTACCAGTGATCAACCCCCATCTAAAAGGATCTTTGTGTGCGTTACATCAACACACATAGCCTCCACTACCCCATAAAAGCATAAAAGGCCTAGGTCAATTTTTCAATATTAAAATGTCACTATCTATTTTGGTTAAGAAGTGTCTACCTCATGCTTAGCTCACATGAGACCAACAAACAAGTCCATGCTATTGCTGTTAGGGCCAAAGAAAGATGCAGGCCTACAACTTATTGAACAAGTCGGCTTCTTTTTAAACAGAACCGCTTGTTTTCTACGCTATAAAGGCATGACTATTGTCTATAGTGGCAACCGGGTGATACTGTGAAGGCCCGATCACATTGTAGACGGCATGCGCTGCGCTCACCGCTAGGTTGCTCTTGGTTGAGATAACGTTGTACGATTTTTGTTGCTGTTACCGCTCCTATTTCTATGGTTACTGCTGGGCTCCGCGCAAAAGACCATTCACTTACAGCGCGCTGCGGTCAAAGTTCAATTATTTCAACTTTGACCGCGGTACGCGCAACATCGGCAAAGCGGCGAAATGCCGCCGGCGCTGCGCTTTGCTGCGCTTAGCGGCAGAGCCGCTTTTGCGCTCTCAACCCATTGAAATGAATGGGTTTCATAGCGCATGCCGCCTGTAATCTGATCGGGCCTTAAGTGGGATAATGGGTTCTTGGCCTCCCCCTCGTCCATTAAAGAGGAAATCATGTGTTAAATTATTTTTAGATATTGTACAGTACTGTATATGTTAAGTGACCATAAGCTAGAGTCGTGGACGAGGGGTGACCCTGTCCAGATCCGAAGCATTTTCAACTTAACTTGTTTTTAACGGTTCTTCCATAGTGCTTTTAGCTCTAGGAATCTGGACATGTCTCTCTTATTTTAAACCATCTACAAGGCTAACAAGAGCTTCACACTTTGTTGACAGTGCAAATAGGTTCTTAACATTTAAAATGAGGCATTAGCAACATTGTATGTGTGCTGAACGTTTATTTAGAAGACAGTTTATACACACAGTACCTAGAGTAACTTTTCCTCTTTTTCTTAGCGACACCATTTTGAATTTAAGACTCGATAAGTCTATCAACGAACGTAAATCTTGTGTTGTTGATGGAAGGAGGACTGTGCTCATGATAATTCAAAAAGGTGTGTGTGTGTGTGGGGGGGGTGTCGCACAAGGGGAAGAAGTTTGCTGAAATCTTGGAGTGCGCATCTGGAGTAGCCTACGTACGGTCCTTCTTCCATCAATAATGTGAGATCCGCGTTTGGCGATAGAAGGCTCGCTCATGCATAATTGGGAGTTTGAAAGACTTTAAAAGAAAAAAAAATGAATCATAATAAATAAGCAGAGACGAAGGATGATCTCGAGCATGAGTTTGAGAAGTTAGAAATGACCATGTGGCTGTGCTCTCTCTGCCCCCCCCCCCTCCCCCCAGTCTCTGTCCACCACAGTGGCTCAGCTGCTCATGGCTCTGCCCAATAGCCCCGGCAACTGGAGCCTGCAGTACACTGGCGTGCTGTGCTTCATCAAGGACAACCCACAACGCTCCTATTTCCTACGCCTCTTCGACATCAAGGTACCAGCACCAGCACAGGCCGCAGACGCCAGCAAGCACGCCTGTAGACATTGTTATGTCTGAGTTTGTCTACTTCAGCCAATTGTTTATGTTTTGTCTAGTAATGTCTAGTAGGTTACTGCACATTGAGATTAAAGAAATGCAATTTTGCTCTGCCATGCAGCCATAGTGGTCTGAATGACAATGAGGTTAAATTTTGACCAACTTAAAATCACAATTACACAGACAACTCTCACCACATTCAGTTTAGAGGAACCATGATTTAGTTTATCAAAACTTCCCAGAGGTTTTATAAACCACAGGCAAAGTTTCACATACACAAATTAACAAGATAGCTGGCTGACAAAACATTGTTAACCCCACTCAATCCAATCAGTTAGGCAGTTACAGGGATATTGTTTGGGATTGTGGTGGCATCAGGGCAGGGTTTTGTCCATATCACATACATCCATATCACCACACATACATAAATTCCACATCTGTGCTTATTTCGCTCAATATACTCAATATCCATTTAAAGGCCTTGGTGTCATCAGTTATCAGTTACACTTTTGCCTGTGGTGTTACCATTTCACAACAACATTCTTCCCTGATCTCCTCTGATTTTGGGCCCAGAGTTAGAATTACACAATTCTGGATTAAGGGCCGTTCACACTAAGAACGATAACTATAAAGATAACTATAGCTACAACGACAACACTGTCCACACTGACCAAGATAAGGGAAGTCTATCCTCATGTTGATGAATGTGATGGCTATGGATTCTGATTGGATTTCAGGGAGGAAAGCAGCTCTGGGAACAGGAGATTTTTGACCAGATGTCTTACTGTCGGGCACGGCCTCAGTTTCACACCTTTGCTGGAGATGTAAGTACTGTATACCGTCTAGGGCTGTCAACCAATTAAAACAATTAATACAATTAATTACATACTAAATCAAAATGTGTCGCATGCATCCATTTTTGCTATGAACGTATTTTAAAACTACTTCAATTCAAATTCTAGTCAGGACCGAAATTTGAAATAGCCCTGGAAAAAATGTGATAGGCATTTTTGAGGAAAAGTACTTCATGTGTTGTGTTTCTATATAATTTTTAGGTGATAAATCCATTTCTCCTGTATAACAAGCTGTTAAAGTCACTGTTTAGTCATGAAAAAGAAGAAAATGGCTGCCCAAAACTGTTTGTTATAGGTTATTCAAACATGCAAATGTTGCAAATGCAACAGTAATGAATACAGTATATCCTCAGTTCTTTAAAGGAGAACATGAGACCTCACCAGATCACGTGATGAACTGAACTAATATATTCATAACATTTAACCCGTATAGTGCCTCACTGGCGTTAACGGATAACCATGTCTTGTATTAAACTACCACCAGAGCCATGAACACAAGCTGAAAACCTTGCTGAACCAAGCTGAAAAGACCAGAAAGGGTCCCAGCGAGCTTGTAGTGTACAGGAGGTCTTAGGCACTTCTGACGTAAAACTGCAGCAACAAGCTGGGCGCCAGTCATGTGTGTGAAATTGAAAGCACAGATCAGACTACCAATGCAGGCTGTAAACGAGGGCAAAGGTGTCATACAAAATCCAGTTTGCACTTGGACAGATATGTAGAAATGCTGTTCCAAGATAGACATAAAGTGTGTAGTCACAGCTGGTCTTGCCTTTTGGACAGAGAGCAGGTAGCTCAGTGACTGATTCAAAAGGGTGAGATCAAAACTTCAGGTTGGTAGAAACGATTTGGATGCTGGAGCATGAGAGGGGCATAGAGACTGGTAATTCTTTGATGCCACCATGTTCTGCCACAATAAAGTATCCGCTGTCAAACACCTTCCGTCTGCCTTCTGCAGAAATTGGGTGGATGACACATTTCATTGTGGTGTGTATTATTATTTCCTGTCTCACTAGGAGTGCAATGGACTGTGTGAGCTGCATGTGAGGTCAACTGAAGGAAAACTGCAGTAGACAGAGCTACCACACTAGGGCTAAGAGAGGGCGTCATGAGTAAAAGTTGCCATTGGTCATGGTTAGTATAGAAATGAATAAGTGACACAAACGGACAATAAATGGTGACTGACTTCATAGCACAGCACAGCATAGGAAAGAGATATGGGACTCTCTGCTTATCCTGCTTGAAAAGGTGTGGTAATGGTGACGTTTTCACAAGCGAGGGCGTGTCGAGGTGTAATGCGGAGAGGCTAATGGCCTGACAGTCTGAACGCAAAGGTGAGGCTTGTGGACCTGGGCTATTAGCACCAGTTTGGCCCGAAGTTAGCCCGGACCAAGCTGGCCCGACAGTGTGAAGCCGGCTATTGTAAAAGTGGGTGGCTTGCACACTCAAGAGCGCCGTGGAGTTTCACTCTGACCAGGGAGACAGTATCCTGATTGATCTGCCATGTACTTGTCTGACTTTGGCACTCAGGAGCAGGACACAGCAGCACCCTTTGAGAGCATGAGCTTCATGTTGTTGCATAGCCAACCTCTAAGGGATGTCACTGGGGGTGGAGACAGGGGGGCCATAGTCTGCTTAGAGGCTGGCCTATGCCTGGGTAGCATACATGAGGACAGCTATGCAGGGGGCTGCCCAACCGGGTCCACCTTGCTTGGAATGAGCGACTGTAAAGCTGTTGCATCCATCATAGCACTCAGAAAATGCCTGGCAGTCAGGACAACACTTGAGGCAGGTTTGGGGTGAGAACTAGGCATGGCTTAAAGCAAGGAAAATATCTGTGCCTGAACTTAGCCAACATGTCTGAAGCAGTCATATGTCTTCGAATTGTAAATGACATAAAATATATATATATATTTTTAATATATTATTTCTGTAATTCATTAATCGAAATTAACATGTTACTTTGACAGCCCTAATTAGTACATTTTCTGATGACTGTATTTATTAACCCCGTATCTAATACAGAAGGTCTAAATTTTTCTTTGTTTTATACGTGACTAAACACTGAATGATCACAATGCAGACATGCATAAAAAAAAAATACAGTACACACCATTGCTTTCTCTTATGATCTAGGACAGATTCTCAACTTCTGGGCAAAGTACTGAATAAGTCTAATATCCCACATTTTGTATTGGTTAACAGTGATGCTACTAGTATGGTTGTGGAATCATGACGTGCAAACATGGTTCTGTGTCCTCACAGGTGTGTCAGGTGGGCTTGAATTTCGCTGATCAGGGGGAGGCCGAGCTTTTCTACAACCATGTCGATGACAAGATCTCTGCGATGAGGGCAAGACAAGGTCAGAGAGTGCCGTGTGTGTGTGTGTGTGTGTGTGTGTGTGTGAGAGAGAGAGAGAGAGAGAGAGAGAGAGAGAGAGAGAGAGAGAGAGCAGAATCTGGTAACACTTTATTTTAGGCAACACATGTTACAGTAACGTATATGTGTACCAGTGCTCAACAAGGTCTGTGTTAAGCATTGTTGCACATTGTGTTTTTAATTCTTAGTAAATCCTTAACAAGATTAGATTAGATTCAACTTCATTGTCATTGTGCAGAGTACAAGTACACAGACAACACAATGCAGTAGTTGGTCTTGATGTAAGGTTAATGGTTTAGTATGGATCGAAATAGAGAATTTGTAGACTCTTAATACAGTGTCTGAATATGTGCTTATATTGACAGAATAGTAACATATTGAGACAATATATTAGAAGGCTACAGAGTTTTTTTTTATTTTGATCCATGTTATTTATATCAGTAACCTTGGGTCAAGATCAACCAGTTGCTTATAAAGAATTTGCCAAGAATAAATTATCTATCGATTAAGAATGAGAAATTATTGAATATATACTTAATACATACTGTATGTAATGGTGCTTAGCACAGACTTGGTTGAGCACTAGTACATATAAGCTACACATGTCTAATGTCTTATGGTTAATATCATGTTGCCTTTTTAACAAGACTGAACAGAAAGTGAAGATTACAAAACAGGAACTTCCTCTTTTCAAACCAAAGAAAAAGTCCATACTTGACTAATTCAGTACTGCAGAACAAGACATTTCCAATTTCACTAACCTTTGCCCTAAGCCTTTGCTTTGTTTTAAGAGGAACGGATTGTCTTTCTCTCTTTAGGGATGACAAGAAAACATTGCGTTATTGTGACTTAAGTGCCCAAACACTTAAGCAATACTACAATACTATAGCAGAAGTACAGTAGTGGTAGAACATTCAGCAACTCACATCATCAGGTTTAATACACCATGAGGCTTTTAAATAATTTCCAGTGTTTGAAAATACATAAGTTGAGGTTAACTCTTTGCCAGGAACAGTCAAACTTATTTTGTGTGAGAGACGTACAGTAGCCTATGACGTAGATGCCAGGCATCAACAAACACTACTGGCAAATGGTACAAAGTGCAGGGTTGGAATCTACTAGCTGACACCAGGGGGTTATTTCAAGTTCAGCAGTTTATTATGTTCAATGGAAAATGATACATGTTGGAATTCATCCCCACAGCATATAAGGTAGGGCTATCATCAGACCAGATGTGATATTGCATTTGAGTGCTGTTTACTTGGTGGCTGATGTTAATTATTTCCTTTAAAGATACAATTGAGGAAGCCTTTGAAAGGAAAAGGCTAAAGTATGTGGACCTGTAGCAGAAGTGAAAGACCTAGGTTGGCAAGTACACCAAGACTGGTCTGGTAGAGATAGTTTGAGGTTTTGTGGGTAAATAAACTACTACACTTTTGTAGAATTTTGGTTTTGGAACAAATTATCTTTGAGGTTACTCAAAAAGGAGTTGAGGCTGCAGAAAAAGCAAAAGTGGTTAAGGCTGACGTTAGTGCTGCCACTAACGACTAATTTTCTAACGATTAATCTTTCGACTAATTTTTCGATTAGTTGACTAATCTAAACAACTAATTTTATTTTATTTTTTTTTAAATCAAGTTTTCTTTATTTTGCTGTGTCCATTTTATTTTTAACTCAACTGAAGGGCCAAAACATGACATATAGCCATAGATATAGATATGCTCATATCAATATCAGCCTACTTTTGTAGGCTGATATTGAGACACTATCTGAGACACTCTCTTCACTTTATGTATTGCAATTTCCACAATACTCAGAGTCTGGACTAGCCTACTAGCTCAGCTTCCCCCGCTTAGCTCTGACTATGAATCGTGCTGAAAGCAGGCAGGCACGCAGGCTATGCTGCTGGTGTTTAAAACATTACTGCCAACAAGTTACAGCCTAAATTACACATCAAGTCTAAGTAGCCTGTTGAACATCCAAAGACAGTCATTGTGCTTCTCAAGACTTACTGTAATAACAGAATTAATAACATTACAGCCGTTAGAGACGGGAGACCAAAAATAAATAGGGGGTCAATGGCAAAACGATTAGTCGACTAAAAAAATTGGCGTCGACTAATTTTCATAATCGATTAGTTCGAATACGTCGATTAATCACGGCAGCACTAGCTGACATCGACACAGACTTCAATGGGCAGTGATAGTGTATTCTTAAGGAACTCGATTAGCATGGCATGCAGTAGCAACAAAAGTTATGGGTTCATTTCACAACTGCCACCATCGTACACTTGAGCAAGGCACTTAACCCTGAGGTGCTCCAGGGGGACATAAATGTCAAGGAAATATCTGAATTTCTCAGTTGCATGTAGAGCTGTTGTTGTAGCTGTTTGGTTATCAGGGTTTGTATCCCTCATTCTGTCAGAAATCCTGAGGGGGCTTACCCTGGATAGCCTGTGGCATGCCATGAGATTAATGTTCTTATTAGGCAGTGAATCGTTCGAATCGGATATATTGAGATATGCAGGCACAATCTTTGAGGTGTATTGAGATTCAGTTGTTATTATTTAAAAAGTTGCAATATGACAAGGGATGTAGTGGTGTCACCCATCTAACTTGTTTTATCCTGTTTTTCAAGAGCGTGGAGCTTTGCCACCAACACCTGGTAAAAATGGTAAGTCCAACTATTCTTACTCCCAAAGTTATTTAGCAATAGCAACATTTAAACATAAATTGTGGTAAATAGTTTTAATCTTTATATTGAATTTTATTGTTCACTTTTGTGGTTGTCATTGAGGTATCTATGATACTTTTTTACATGTTATACAATAAACTAAATCTGAAAATCAAACATTTTAGCCTTATTAACTAAGATTACAAAGACTAAGATCAACATAGTCATAGGTTCAATATAGGAAGCAAGGAAGCATTGATTTAAATCATCTAACCTCTTCATTTCTCAATCACTCAGATCGAGGACTGCCACCCCTACCCAACCAAAATGGTAAATTCTGCATTATTTTGATTCCCTGTGACTTCTTTCGATGAGGACCCACTGTCTTCCTGTCCTACAGTATGTGTTCGGTGATCAATCTGTCCTGTGTTTATCCTACAGCCAAAATGCCCATGGCCACCATTGACATCCAGAACCCAGACATCCAGGCCTCGCGGTACCGTTCCGTGCCCGTGCCCACGCCCGCTGCCACCAAAGGCAAGAAGGAGAAGAAGGAGAAGAAGAGCAAGTCCAAGAAGACCTCCAAATTCTCCAAGGCCGACATCGGAGCTCCCAGCGGCTTTACGTGAGTATGGCGAGAACACTGTGGGTCCAATCGCCAGCAGATCGGGCTTGGGGTTACCCAGTCTAGGCAATGTTTTAAATGCCAGGAAAAGTGAAAAGTCTAGTCTATGAGCAGAGTGCTTGTGCATGAACTAATAGTCTCATTTGGCGTTAGACGTCTTTTAGCTGACCCAGCGCTGTTTGTGAATTTGAGCTTTCTCATGGTATTTAAATTGCACATACATTTTGCATAGTTATTTAGCCAGCTTTAGTTAGACTTTACACTTTACCCAGCATTTCAATTCGAGTAAGATGGTAGTGTCGGTCGGACCCAGTACTGCATGCATTCTCATTCAGACACTTTAAAGGTTCTGGGCCGGGTTTCCCAAAATCGTTAAGAAGCTCTTAAGTCCTAAGAACTTCTTAGGAGCGTTCTTAGAACATTCTTACAACGCTCCTAAGAAGTTCTTAGCACTTAAAAGCTTCTTAACAATTTTGGGAAACCCGGCCCTGACCTGTGACCTGAAATTGCACCCCTCCTAGTCTGTCTATCACCATACTAGGTACAATCTGGGGAGTCTGTACTTATTTCTACTGCACAAGAGGCATACAGTAGTCCTAATGACTCTGTACACTTTTGGATAGTCCTTGAACCGAATCAGACCAACAATCCAGGAGCATCTTTTGTATAAGCTAGTTTGTGATTGGACACAGAAGATGTGGACAGGAAGCAGGAGAGATAGATGTTCAGGTTTCCAGCCTGAGCTGCAGGGCGAAATCCAAATCGCCGGCAGACCAGGCAGGGTTCACCCAGCCTACACCCCTCCCTTCTGGCCTTATAAAGGTCACTTATCACTTGGTCCGAGACATTGTGTTTGTTTCCCATAAACTGAGTTAAACTGTCACTGAACTGCACTGTACTGTCATTGTCAACCATGTTCCCTATCACATGATATATAATAAAATGTACACAGCTATGTAAACATCCTGCTTATTGTATGTGTGAGTTCCCTGACTGTCAAGGGAACGTCCTTATTTGAACCATATTGCTTATTCAACTGTTTCTTTATTTGAACCATATTGCTTATTTCAACTGTGTCCTGCCTGTGCACTCTGCCTGTCTCTCGGTGAGCGCAGGCATGTGTCTCACGTTGGCATGGACCCCAATAACTTGGACCCAGACCTAAAGAAGCTGCTGACCACCGCTGGCATCTCCGAGGCCGACATGAAGGACGAAGAGACGGCGCAGCTCATCTACGACGTCATCGAGCAGGCGGGAGGCATGGACGCGGTCAAGCAGGTGGTCAACCAAGGTGAGGAGGACACAATGGGAAACATTGTGGGAAACTAGGAAAAATCTGGGAAACTTCTGGGAGGCTTTGGTAAAAACTTCGGGAGCACAAAGTCTGTGCTCAGAACATCGGTCCTCTCATTCACTACATAGGGCATTACCTAGTTGTATTACACTGCCTGGCCAAGAGAAGGTCACCACCTGGATTTAACTAAGCAAGTAGGTGGGGGCAGTGCTATGGAGTTGCTGCAGTTGGTCAGGTCTAGACTCAGCAATGTTACAGTATGTGCCCAAATAATGAGGTCAGCTGACTACCTGAATGTACTGAATGACCAGGTTATTCAGGTTAATGGACTTTTTCTTCCCTGATGGCACAGACATATTCCATCATAACAATGCCAGGATTCATCGTGTTCAAATTGTGAAAGAGTGGGTCAGGGAGCGTGAGACATCAGCTTCACCACAGAGTCCAAATCTTAACCCCAATTAGATTCTTTGCAATGTGCTGGAGAAGACTTTGCGCAATGGTCTGAATCACCCGTCATTAATGCAAGAGACGGAAATAAATGTTGTGACATTGCAGCTTGTGGAAACGATACCACAGCGAATGCATGCTGTAATCAAAGCTAAAGGCGGTCCAACGAAATATTAGAGTGTGTGACCTTTTTTTGGCCAGGCAGTGTATTTACTGTAGTCTTTAAGAAGGACCCAAATGCACAACAACAGGTGGAGAAACTATGCAAACAAGAATCTTTACTTACGGACATGGATACAAGAATTGGTAATGACACTGTAGCATGTGAACATGAACACAACAGGCTCAAAAGATGAACTTATTTGGCCAAATCAGCGTGTTTCATGGTTGAGCAATGATGTAGGGATTTGTTTGTTAGTGTTTCATGTATTCTTGTGAGGTAATCGTTCTACATGAATTGCTATCTCAGGATTTATCTGCTGCCGTTAACAGGTTCGGCTCCAGCGCCGCCTCCCCCTCACGGCCGCCAGGGGCCCCTTCCCTCCATCCCCGGCTCCTCACCCTCACCTGGGCCGGCCCTACCTCCCTCTCGCAGCCGCTCCTCTCCTCTGCCCCCCGTCCCGGGAGGCGGTTCTTCCAGGGGTGGCCCTGCTCCTCCTCCAGGACGTAGCACGTTGCCCCCCGTGCCGCCCGCCTCGGGGGGGCGTCGGGAGTCCCTCCCTCCACCTCCCCCGTCCTCCGCCCGCCCGTCTCCTCAGCATCAGTCACGCCCAGCTCCCCCGACGACATCACATCCTGGCCCGCCCCCTCCCCCTATGTCACATCATGCTCCGTCTCCACCTATGTCGCGTGTGCCTCCACCCCCGAACAAGTCGCTCCCGCCCTCACCTTCCTCCGCCTCTCGTCCCCCCATGCCCCCGTCCCACGCTACTCCTCCCCCCACCCCTCCACAGCCCAACAGGGGAGGCCCTGCCCCACCTCCCCCTCCACCTCCTCCACCCGTCCAAACATCTGCCCCACCTCCACCCCCGCCGTCTGGGAGGGCCGGCCCTCCACCCCCTCCGCCCAGCTCTGGGGGCGATGATGAAGGCGACGGGGGCGGAGGAGGACGAGGGGCTCTGCTTGACCAGATCCGGCTGGGGAGGAAGCTCAAGACGGTAAGGTCACTTACAAGGTCGCTCACTCATAAACTCACAAACACCACCAATCAGCCGAGGAATGAATGAAAATGACCGTAAAAGAAACTCATACAGTATAAAAGGCTGGTATGCCATGCAACAACAACCCATCTGAAGCTAGTCAGTGTAGTGAAAATGTTAAACTTGAGACTTAGAGCTTGTGCAAAATAGATATGTTGTGTGTGTGACAATGATTGATTGAAGCATTCACACTGCCTGCCTCAAACTATAGCTGACGTGTGCTATCCAAACACTCAAGTACTACCATAACTCCTGTCTATTAACAGAGATGTATACATTGATCTCCCTAAATGTATTCAGCTGTGTGGTTAATACGTGGGAATGCATTTTCCTTCATTCTCCTTTCTGATTTAAGCACAGTCTGATTATGATTCATTGGACCATAGACTTCTGAAGTTCGCCTACAAAAGAGCCACCATCTTTGCCCAAATAAGGAGATCCGGTATCTTAAGATTTTTTCTATGGGAAAATAACATGGGGATTTTCAATTATCGCACCTGTTAAACTCTAGCGGGGATGATGACATTGGAAATGCAGACGTTTTTCACTACATAGTTTTGTCCACTGCCGTCTAGTGGAGACTGTGATCTTCGGTAGGTGAAGACGGCACACTTAGATCTTTGCTACCCCAGAGCTAACTTACCATGCAACTTGCCATAGGCAGTTAGCTTCAATTAACTCCCGGATCTCCTTATATGGGCAAAGATGGCAGCTTTGGATCCTTTTTGTAGGCGAACTTCAGAGGTCTATTGGGCTCTGTGGTTAATACACCTGTGCGGCCAATACACGTTGTAGCTAATACATGGTTAATTACTGGAAAGGGTTATGTGGGACCACTTTCACAGCCAGAGATGAGTTGATGTAAACAGACTGTTGGGCAGATATTTAGGAACTGAAAATGAAGCTCTTATAACCTCACTGACTACTCATGCAAAGGTTATCTTGGAGCGTGTCTGTTTTTAGAGCGGAGCTTGCGCGATCTAATCACAACTGACAATCTACAGTACAGTATGTATCCGATGTATAGCCAGAGACCTTGCTGACCACGTGTTTCGATTCTGTTCTTGCCAACGCCACATCGATTCATTAGAACTCCCATTGCCTGGGACACATCAGAGCATATTAGTGTGTGTGTGTGTGTGTGTGTGTGTGTGTGTGGGGGGGGGGTTCTCTGGTCCATGTGTCCATGGGGACTCTTGTTGGAGTCCAGCCTGGGCCACCGCACCTCTCTCTCCCACTCGCCTCCTGTCACTCTCTCCACTATCTTGACAGATTACGTAAAAGACCCAAGACACATACAGTAATTTCCCGCATATAAGCCGCATTGTGTATAAGCCGCAGGGCAGTGTTTTATGCAAGTTACAATAAATAAAACCATATCAATACCATAATAACTGCACCCATGTACAGTACCCTCCAGAATTATTGGCACCCTTGGTAAAAGTTGACTAAAAATAGGTCTAAAAAATAATCTTTAGGTGTTTATTGTACTCCCACAATGAAAACAATGAGGAAAAATACACCCTGCAAGGGAAGCAAATTTATTCTGAGAAAAAGGAAAATCTCATAAAGAAATAAATGTTTTTAATAAAAACACGTCACTCACAATTATTGGCACCCCTACTTGTAATACCTTCTTAAACCTCCCTTTGTCAATAAAACCGCATGTAATATTCTTCTCTGACACCCCATAAAGATTGAGAATACAAAGTAAGGGATTTAAGACCATTCATCTTTACAAAACCTCCCCAGATCGTCCAGATTGCTAGGTCCACACTTGTGCATTCTTCTCGTTGACTCATCCCACTGTTTTTCTATGGAGTTTAGATCAGGGGACCGCTATGACAATGTCTGAAGCTTGATTTTGTGTTCAGTAAACCATATTTGTTTTGATCTGTGTGCATTTGTTTTGGTTCATTGACCTGATGAATGATCCAATCATGACCAACTTTTAGGGCCTTGGCAGAGATTGTTTGATTTCCTTTGAAAATGTTCAGGTTTTTCTTGGTGTTCATGATGCCATGCACCTTAATTAGGTTCCCAAGGCCTTTGGGAATTAAAACAGCCCCACAATAGCACAGCCCCTCCACCATAATTCTGATTAGGCATGGGGTTCTTTTTAGTATAGTCATTCTTCTATGTACGCCAAAGACACCTTAAGTGTTTTTAGCAAAAGAGCATAATTTTATTTTCATCTGACAATAGACCACACTCCCAGACATGTCATGGTACCATTCAGTAACTCCTGCCATTTACATTGTTCATTAAATGACTCTACTGGCTTTAACCTGACATGCTGTCTAAATAATCTATTAGCAGTGAGGTCACTTTTGAAGATTTTTGGGGGGGACTTGGTGACCCCAAGATGATAGCTTTGTCTGTAACTCTCAACAGTGGTTCTTATGGATTTTTTTGCCTATCATACCATCCTCCATACTGTGCTTGGGAGCAAAATAGCCATGGGTCTTTGTCCAAGCATGTTTGCCACATTTCCAGATAATTAGAACCTTTTAGTCATCATTTTAACTGGAAATATAGGCATTTTCAACAAAATACCTAGTTTCCATAGACATTCTCTTACTTACAAATGTCAACACAATTTCTTTTTATTTCAATTTAGTGTATTCTCTTGTCTCTCCAATGTTGAAAAATGACTAGAGGATTTAGCCTCTGAGTGACTTCATTTTCATACCATAGTGAAAAAAGAACGTCATGAACTACTTCTGAAAGTTCACAGACACTCTGATTTACTTTAAAACGTTGCATTTACATAGGAAAATGCTCCTGTTAAATGTTGTACATAATATGTTTCAGGGGTGCCAATAATTGTGAGCAAGCTGTTTTTGTTAAAAATATTTATTTCTTTATGAGATTTTCCTTTTTCTCAGAATAAATTTGCTTGCCTTGCAGGGTACATTTTTCCTCATTGTTTTCATTGTGGGAGTACAATAAATCACCTAAAGATTATTTTTTATACCTATTTTTAGTCAACTTTTACCAAGGGTGCCAATAATTCTGGAGGGTACTGTATTAGCCTCATAGCTGAAGAAATTTTGCAAAATCAATGTATAAACCGCGGCTAATAGACGGGAAATTACGGTAAGCATTTACACATTATCTTTGGAGTCTCACACCCTCTCAGCAAGGGCTTTGAGAGTTCGGCTTACGATGTGTCTTGGTGATTATTTACACTTCTGATCAGATCACTCAAGGGAAATATGACACCCGCAGTTTTGAAGAGATAAAAAAAAAAGCCTTATGTGCTAAATGATAGCCTGTGCAGCTAAATAAAACCATTTAGACTAGACAATCTCACTTTCACTCTGCTAGTAACAGTTGGATGTCTGAAACCTTTGATCAGTTTGTGTACTAACAACCACCAACTAAATCAGGCTACTTCTGCAGACAGTCTGCTGGACCGGGTCATCAAGACGTTTGTGTAATAACCAAATCAACTAATTCAAAAAACAAATGTAAACACAACCTTACTGTATCTAGAGCTAAGGACTAGAGTGCTGTATGTCTATAGGTGTATTTAAAACCTAGCTATGCATAGTGTACTGTATCTTTGTGGTGTGTATGGTCACCCGAGCTGAAGACATGCAGTTGAAGAGGAAGTGGTATTGTCGTAGTCCTCTGATGCACATACTGTATGAGCTGGACGTGGTCAGTAAGTTCACAGGTTCCCCCACACTAAAACAGTAGAGAGCAGAATTTTTAAATAAGATGCCTGAGGTAAATTAACTGTTTAACTCCTGCCTCCTGTAGGTGCAAAACAGTAAGGACCTGCCGCCCCCTCCCCCGGCGGACTCTGGGGAGGGCATAGTGGGGGCCCTCATGATGGTCATGCAGAAGAGGAGCAAAGCCATCCACTCCTCAGGTAAAATCACCACTAACTTCTTACTTTAGACATCAGTCAATGGCGACAGTTAGGCAGAAGAATAACAAAGTCATCCACTCCTCAGGTAAAATCACCACTAACTTCTTACTTTAGACATCAGTCAATGGCGACAGTTAGGCAGAAGAATAACAAAGTCATCCACTCCTCAGGTAATATCACTGCTAGCTTCTTACTGTAGTTTAGATATGGTGACAGGACAGCTAGGTAGAAGAATAACAGTCAACCACTCCTCAGGTATCACCACTAACTTCTTAATTTAGACATCAGTCAATGGTGATAGTTCGGTAGAAGAATAACAAAGTCATCCACTCCTGAGGTAGGCCTAGATTGTCTCCAATGCAAAAGTAAAATCACCTATCACCATTAACTCCTCAGTTTAGCCATCAGTTAATAATGACAATTAGGTATAAGAATAACAAGGTCATCCACTCCTCAGGTAGCCTAAAACATCTTCAGGTACTGTATGTTCAAATAAAAAAATGGCACGTACACAAGTTAATCCTAGCGGCTGGACAGAAATATACTGTAAGCAAGATAAATGAAAAAGTTTAATCACAAACAAAACATCTTATTATTACTTATTGCCAGTGAAGTCATCAATCAATCATGGTGATTCCTGCTGGTTATGTTAGAGGTGTGGAGGCCATTCATTGACCTGTATGAATAAAATATCTCTGAAATCAGTCCCATTCAAAACCCAGTCAAGACATCACTCAGTCATGATGACTGAGGTACAGTTGAGAAACAGCCTGCAATTGTGCAGCCGCATAGTCTGCAAAAGTGGTCATGCAGTTCAGTATGAACCATAGAGGTGGTCATGAACTCGTTTCCCTGAAAGCTAAGCTGAGGTCTTTGGGTTTGAACACTTTTTAAAACAATGTACAACTTCATAATACTTTAAGAGACTTAAGACACACAGGTGAAAGCATTTGCTTAAAGACATACACACAAGTACATGTATTTGCCAAATGTGTAAATGTCTCTCCCTGCAAAGATTGGTCTTTGTGTACAGACAAATTTGACCTTGTTAGTTCCTGTAAAAACTAGTTTAGCGGGTCTGTATATCCTGTAAATGTAAAGGGTTTAGGGGCCAGTCAGTTGACCTACATAAATAATGAAGTCGTTAGGCTCAGCTAGCTCAGCTGAATGAGTGTATGATTTAGCAAGTATAGGTCTACATGTTGCATCTATCTGATGTCTATTTTAGAATTTGGTTAGTGTAAAACAACCATGTGGTCTCCGTCACATGGTGTGCTTCAATGCCTATTATTCAGCATTTTGGTATCAAAAACCATACAAAACAATGGTGGGCGGTTCTAATCTTTATGTTTAATAAGCACTTCATGAAAAATGAAATTTACACTTTAATCAACGTACAGTGTGTTAGCTATGCAAGCTTTAATAGGCCTGTAGAGTTGACATTTACAGCCTACGTCACGTCAGGCCTTAGTTGCTGAAGAGCTGATGTAAATCAAGCTTTATCTACACACTGTGACAGTATGTCAATGTATTTTTCGTCTGTATTCAGATGAAGGAGAGGATGAAGATGTGGAGGATGATGATGACGACGAATGGGACGACTGATGCAATCTCATACCTTCTTTTCTTTCCTTCTTCAGTCCATCTATCACTTAACTGGTTTCTTATGTGTCACTTCCTTGTGCACCCTTTTTTAAGACCAGGACACAAGCTAGTATCCATTTTGTTGTTTACTCATACTCACTGTGGTTCTCCACTGAAATGGTCAGCACTGTTACAATAACACTTACGTTACACACAAGTGTCTAGTTAAGAAAAGTGGCCATGTTATAGTGATGGTCAGTGTATGTTCTCACTGTGTTTTCACATGCATCATTGCTTGTTTGATGAGCTCACGGCATCATATATATTTGTTGAGTAAGCTATTGATATTTCATTGAATCATAAATTGTATTATGAAATAGCTTGAACTTGCATAATAGCCCACTTGCTTGCATAATGTTTTGTTTACTATGTTTAGATAAACAAGACAAAGCAAACTAAATGTGGGTCTTGTTTGTCCATGGATGTAGTTGTTTCAAGCAATTACGTGTCCAAAAGCCCACTCCATCTTTCATGAGTGCATCACAGGGGACAGAAATGTATCACAACCGACATGATGACTTGAACACAGGAACTTAAGAGACTGAAAAAATGTGTGCATAGGTTTAGAATTTCTTGGCTTTGCGTGTGAAATATTTTTGGAAATAAAAAGCAGATGGAGGACACTATGGACCTTTGCGTTATTTGAAAAAGACGACCTTATACATGTTCACAACAGTGAATGTTTAAATGATAAGCATTGGGAGGTCAGAATCCACAGAATGTTTGTCGCACCCTGGTGGTCAAAACATATTTTCAGCTTAAACATTTACAGTAAAGTTGTAGAAGAGCAATAGGCTGAGCCGCTGAGATGTTACATTATTACATTAATCAATATATTCACCAACATACATATCATTCCTTTATTTTATTTAGTTACAATGATAGATTTCAATATAAAACAAGAGGGACACATTTCAGCACAACTAAAGATCTGGATGCAGTTAACGCAAATATATAAAACAGATCACCAACAACCTTTGTGCAATTTTCACAACATCTCCAGTGTAACACCTGTTGTCTTTAGTGAACTTACTTCTGTATACCACTATTATATATTATAAGTCTTTACTGAGTGGCTGTCATCCACATTCGTGAAAAATGTTCGTCAGCATCTAAAAAGAGCTTTATGTAACATTTGAGCATCGCCAGAGTATCCAACTCAACCAACATGAACCGACGCAGATATCTGTGCCCTACTTTCTACACAGCTAGTGTATGGTCAATTACGTGACTGGCACTGGTAATAAATATCATTTAGAGTTTAACTTTACCTCATGCAAAAACAACGCCCCTCACCACTAGCAAGCAGCAAAAACAACAATATACATAACAGACAATATCTCACAGGAAGAAAGTATATACAATCTCTTAATAAATACCCACCATACTGAGTGTCACACAGGAATCAGAGGGGTGATAAACATCATGAACCTAGTCCAATGTTAACGTGTGCAGAAATACATTTTTACCACATGTCCTTACATAGATATGTTATTGTTAAAGTGGTAAAGAGTAAATATGTACATTATGAAATGTCAGATAGTACTACAGTATACGTAAGCTTGCCTGGCCAACACTGGTGTGTTCCTTATCAAGTATACTTCTTAACTGAATTGTATGATAGCCAGTTCCTCAAAATACTAATCACACAGATACATAATAATAATAATCATCTGTTTTAGCCTATTTAGTCACATTTTAGATGGGAGTATCCTCTTTCTTACATATCCTATATATCTTGCGTTTGATGATATTAGGGGGGGATTAAATGGTATTAGGGGAAACATGGTAATTAAACACAGTTAAAAAATAAGGTGCAATAATTCCAGTAATTGTCAGTGATACCCACTGACAGAGAGAAATGATAGTCTAGTTTTCCCATCAATGTGAACCTCAGACCTATTTGGCAACCCCGGGCACCTCAGGCCTATCTGGCAACCCCGAGCACGAGCACTACATGTCTGATAGATCTCTCGTTCTCTCACTGGGCTGAAGTTTGTGACTTTCTCTTATTGGGATTGAATACTGTAGAATAATTTGAGAACACTGAGAAGACCCGCCACCCATATCACTCCAGTGACAGAACATATTTGTAAGCATTGGTGAGTCTATTGAAGCAGGTAGGATTTCCACAATCTGTTCTCTTCAGCCAATTGCAGTTTTACAGTGAGGTTTCTTTCATTAAGACTAAGTACATTTAGCAATTTACATTAATCACCACAACTGATATTACCTATTGGATGTGGAGGCTGACATTAGTGGTTTCTTGACGACAACTCATGTAGCATTTAATATTGCATATACTGTAGATTGGACAGTTCATATGAACTTGGACATGTTATCTATGGGATTAAATAATGTTTAACAAGTGAAACCTCAGTGTAAAATCTTACTAATGAGTTTCCACAGTACTGGCAGAGCACTTTCCCACACTGATGAGGCATGACTGTCCAACACCTTCAAAACGCCATCTGTCTGCATGGGACAGTTTATCCAGCTGATACAGTTTATCCAGTTCACCTCAGCAACAGTCACCCTAAGCAACAGTCTCCTCAGCAGACAGGCAGGAACAACAGTCATTCAGATACAGTCCAGAGAAGAGGGAGAGAGAAAAGGATGACTGGTGGACAGACGAATGGAGAAAATGTTCAGCCGGGGATGAAAGGATGACGGGGAGAGGAGAGAGATTTTTCGACATCCGCAACCCAGCAGCCTTAGACGGGACTCAGGAACGAACAACTGAACAGACGGGACGTAAAAAAGTGAGCGAGTGATGAGACAGCCCTCCTCCTCCTCCTCCTCCTCCTCCTCCTCCTCCTCCTCCTCTTCCTCCTCATCCTCCTCATCCTCCGCTGGACGCCTGGTTCTCTGTGTGTCTGCGGCTCTTCAGCTTGTTCTTCTGCTGCTGCTGCTGCTGCTGGGCTCCCAGCTGCTCCCAGTAAGACTGGCAGTACTGGTGGATGAGCCTGACCTCCGGCTGTGAGGGCAGGGGGTCGCTGGGCCACGGCTGGGCCGCGGCGGACTTCCCCTGGGACGAGGGGTCCCTGTGTTGTGGTCGCGCCTTGCGCTCGTCGTTGACGTGGCCCTCCCCGTCGTCGTCGTCGTCGGGCGAGGTGAGCGCCACGGCGATCTGGCGGTCGAGGATGCGCAGGGAGACGCGGGCGATGGTGTGCTTGAAGTTGTTCTCGGTGGCCAGGCAGTGGTAGAGCCCGGCGTCGGCCTGCGACAGGGACTTCAGCAGGATGCCGTGCGGAGTCTTCAGCACCTCACGGTCTCGGCTCAACTGCAACCACGAGCAAGGGGAGGAGGAGAAGGAGGAGGAAGAGGAGAAGGATGAGGAGGAAGAGGAGAAGGAGGAGGAGGAGGAGGAAGAGGAGGAGGTGAATTACAGGTAAGACAAATTTAGAACATGCCCAATGCAATTAAATTGTAGACACAGTGCATACATTAACATACATATAAAATAGAAATAGCAAGTATTTTAGGACCAGTTATTTTTGCATAAGGATGCTTAAGGATGATTAATTGGCAACTGGTTAACTGGTTCGTCATTAATCTAAAGAGCCGAATGTGTGAGCTGTCCTGCTGCTTACCGCTTTCCTCTTGCCGTCGGTCTGAAAGAGCCATTTGATGGAGGCCTGGGGGGAACGGGGCTGGCACTCCAGGAAGGTGCTGCTGCCCTCCACTCCAAACTGCACAATCTCCTTCAGACGCTTCTCCACTGACAACACAGCCACATCACACAAGATGCAGTCAACACTGAACGTACACAAAACACGAGATATAGTCGACACTGATAGTACAGCCACAAAATACAAGATATAGTCGACACTGATAGTTGCCACAAAATACGAGATACAGTCGACACTGATATTTGACACAAAATATGTCATACATATACAGATATGGTTGACACTGAGCATACAGCCAGACATCATACAGTCAGCATTTTGGGTTGATATATACCAAAACAGGAAGAGAAATGCAAGATTTGCTTTTATTCATGCTACAGAGCCTCATTGAGACAACTGTGATGCCCTGAGGATGATCGTTTGACGGAAAGCTAGGCCATTAAAACTTGCATAAAGGATTGAAGTGTATTTAGAAGATTTGAAGGTTTTGTTTGTCTAGCACCTTCTTTATCGTGAGAGCGGTGTAACTCCTCCATTATAATGACAACAGTAAAATGTATGTTGGCATAAAAAGTGCCCAAAGGGTGACATGCACTCAAAAAAAGAATCAAGCCTAAAATGTTGACTTTATGTGATTTAATTACATAACAATTTTCCACGTAATTATATTGCATAAGTTGAATGTAAAAGGTAGAGTTCAATAGTATGTATTTTTATCAGGTTGGCTTAATGTGAATGAATCAAATAAATTGCAGTTAAATGGACACCTTATGTTAAGGTGAAGTTTTACATAACCCCTATGTGCTTGCATGTAAAGCTTGCTCCCAGAATGCAACAGCCCCAGTCAACATATTCTTAAAGAGATTGCATACACTCATACACGCATACTGCATATTGAAATATAATCTTGAAATAAAATACAACTAGGTGGCAGTGACACTAAAGGCTATACTGTTATCATATTTTCGAGTAATTGTTTATTGGTGCCACAAACCGTTAAGTAGATGACCATCCACAACAGCTTAATAAAGTGCATGGAAATTAACCCTTTGCAGCCTGCATACTTAAATTTTAGTATTGCAGTGCTGTAGATGTGCAACTTGGGAAGGGTTAAGGCCCGTTGCATCGTTCCTGCCTCCTAGGAACAAACATACAAACCCAAGCCATGAAGTTGGGAATATAAAGTAATTTTTAGTTTAATTAGTCCAATTGCTACAGCTTCAATATGGGCAGAGCTAGCACTGGTGGAAGGGGGGCCCAGAAAATTCCCTCCCCAATAACACTATATTAGAAACCCTTTCCCTCTAATATGTGATATCTAGATTTTCCAACAGCACCTCTGCAGACACATAATGGCCGGGTTTCCCAAATTCGTTAAGAAGCTCCTAAGTGCTAAGAACTTCTTAGGAGCATTCTTAAAACGCTCATAAGAAGTTCTTAGCACTTAAGAGCTTCTTAACGAATCTGGGAAACGTGGCCAATGCGAGTAAGCATTGAGTGCCCAACTTTGTGACACTGCCAAGGGTGCAGATGAATGCTAATTGAGAACTAATCAATTTCGCATTACACCCAAGAAGAAACATATGGCTTCTCTAAAATGTTAATGTATTTTAATCATGGTCTTCTCTATAGTGGTAATCTTGACAAATCCCTTACACAGTAATTTTTTGTTGACTGTTCAGTCAGTTGTTCTATGGCATACTGTACATATCCCAAAAATACGCAATAAAGAGTTATTAGAAGAAAAAAAACATTATAAACAAGAAACTAACACTTACCCATAATCCCTAACTGCTGTACTGAGATTCAGCCAATGTGAGCCCTGATGACTAAACTCAGACTTAATTGATTTCAGGTGCTAAGTGAGTGCGTGTATTTTGCCACATGGGCTCAGATAGGTATTTGGGACAGCACTTCACACAATCACCTGTGTCAGTATAGTTGAAAATCCAACGTTGATTCAACGTAAAACAGAGGAGACACTTTCAATATCACTTCAACGTCAGGCTTCAACGTAGTTTCAATATTTCAAACCATATTTAAATGTTGATTCAACTAAACTTTGCTATCTGGCAAGTCAGTGCATACCGCCACCTAGTTTGCTGGAGTGTCACACACATAACTGCCTTAAAGGATATAATCAAGTAAGGTATACCTGATTTGTTTACATTCAGTTTACATTGAAAACATTCACATTGTGTTTATGTGTTTTGCTCGAATAAACTCTTGACTTAATGCATTTCAGTTACATTTTACTTAAAATTAGTATCTAAAGTGTATTAGGACCAATGATCATTTTTTTGAGTGTGTGATGAAGTGATGTTGCCTATTCAAAGTGCCTCTTAAATTAAAGAGAAGTGAGATTCAAAGATGATAAATTTGGAATGAAAGTGAGATTATTGAGAGAAATGAGGAAGTAAAGTACGGAAAGACAGAAATAGACTTTTTCTCACCTTTAGCGTTGAAGCCTCGGCACTGACGCAGTGGATCCCCGTGCCTGATGTCCTGCCTCCTACTCCGCCTGCAGGACAGAGAGAGAGGGAGAGAGAGAGAGAGAGAGAGAGAAAGAGGAGAAACATGACTTTTTCCATTTCATCCTCTCATCACCACTTATAAAATGCAAAAGTGAAAAAATACCCAGCTTAAATAAAAGTCCTATCATCTACTGGTTTCATCTGAAACTTAAAATGGGCAATTTCCCTAGTTATCTCAACTACATGGCTAATGCTGCAGAAAATCAACAGACTAGATCAAAAATAAAAAACTATTGACAAAACATTGATTCTTAGTATTTCTCTAGTATTTCTTACATTATTATAATTACACCTTATTAACTTTTATCAAAAACATAATTGTAACCCAAAACCAAATCTGACTGACAACAGTATTTATTTTGCTTAAAGGCCATAGAATTTATCATATTTTGATCTCGAGCCTTAGTAGTCATAACCCCAGTATTGCCCTTTGACCTCTGCTGACCTTTTGGTGGCCTGTGTGAAGGGGGCGCAGTTTTCTCCGTCCCAGGCACAGTAGGGGTCGCGGGCCAGACAGCAGTCGGAGCACGCCTTCCCATAAACCCCACAGCGGTGCAAAGACACCTGGGTAAGGCCAGCGTCCGACGACACATACAACTGTTGCTGCACGAGGGACACAGGAAAGGTCAATGTTACTATTATATATTATCATATGATATTAATGTTATTATCATTGCTGTTTTGCTTAATGTAGGCTTACCAACTGTTCATTTTTACTATTGTAATGTTTAAAATGTTCCTTTTCATTGTAATGTTCATACTCTAAGACTTAGAATCTAAGTCACTTCGGACAAACGTGTCTGCTAGATGCCATAACTATAATCATACCATGTGAGTATGACACATGATGAGAGTGTGTTAACATTACTTTGCCACCTAATACCATGTACCTCTGACACTATTACACTTACCCTTTTGGCTGAGATCTTCATAGTTTTGACAGGAGCAGGTGTCTGTGAGGGCACATAGTAGTAGCAGTTCTGCATCAATTGTGGCATTTTGCTTTTGGTTTTAAAGAATATGTATTATGCAAATACTTCTATGAACCCTGTATCCATATAGCAAATTCAGCAAGGGTTATAAAACATTCATAAAGCCGTATAATATCTGACATGAATCTAGTTTTGTAAGTTTACAATATGCTTTATAATGCATTATGATACTTCAGACTGTTAGATCTTATTTTACAACACTGCAGTGGTTCATGAGTACAGCCATGATCAATTTTGAATGGTCATGAATACCTATACAGCCATTTATGAATGTGTTTATAATGGCTCATGGACACTGAGGTTGAGTCATACAAGTCTATGGGGTGAGTATTATTATTATTATTATTATTATTATTATTATATGTAATGTTGTTGATGGAAATATTACCCTGAAGACTTCCACTTCCTCCAGAGTGAGCTCTTCCATGGTGCTGGGGTCTTTGGGCAGCACAATGACCTTCTGCACTGTCCCTTGGTCTACACACAGGGCCAGGAGACACACACTCATCAGGGCTTACAATGGTGGTGGTAGAAGTGATGCCCTATAATGAACTATATAGGGCACCTAGACTATAAATGCAATGTGTTGTTGTTAAATTGGAGTTGCGTGCAAAGGAGGGAAGAGTGCTTATCCAAGAAGGATTGTGTGTAGAGAGGTACTAGTGAGGTTTGACAACAGAGCTCTAGTCTTATGTGTTTTAGCTATTTTATAGCCTGGCGAAGACAGCAAACTTTCTGCCTGAAATTGAATTATTGTCAACTAACTGCTTTTAAGCTTCAACACACTGCTCTCATATTGCTCTCTTTTCTCCTCCTTCAATTGCGTTCATTTAAAACACACACACACACACACACACACACGCACGCACACACACACACTGCTCACCTGTCCCCAGGAACAGCACCTCGTATCTGCCATCCACTGCGTCCACCTGGTCCACGGCGATGGTGGTGAAGCGGTAGTCCACTCCGGTCCTGACCACCAGGGGGCGCTTGTGGATGGGGTACACCGGGTGGTACATGAGGGGGTGGCTGCGGATGAAGTTCACCGCCTCGTCCGAGAACTCCTTAGTGGAGCGCAGGCCGGGAGTGAAGGTTCCCCCAGGACACTGGAGAGAGAGACAGAGAGAGAGAGAGAGAGAGAGAGAGAGAGAGAGAGAGAAAAGGGAAAGAAGAAAGTGAGAAGTTAACAATGTACAGCAGTGGGTTTTCACTCTTTCTAAGTGGAGGAGACCGCAGAGAGAATGAACAGGGGTCTGAAAATAGCGTGCGAGTGTTAAACATAAAAAGTGAGCACCTTATTAACTATTAAAACCCACTGCTCCAGGCGCTTAAACAACAGGGGGCCCAGGGGTGGGAGGAATTGGGGGGGCGAGGGGCAGAAATGGGGGGGGGGGGGGGGGGGGGGTACTCACTGTGCCAGGCCGAGGGTAAGGGATCTTGCCCGTGTAGGCTGTCCACTGGTAGTTGTGGCCGTGCTTGTGGGCGAAGGGTCCATTAAAGACGTTTCGTATGTCAGACATGGAGTAGACGCAGACCGCCGAGCCTTTGAACACCGAGCTGGGAGGAGAACGGAGAGGAGAGGAGAGACAAGGAGAGGAGGAAAGAGGAGGAGAGGAGAGATGAGAGATGACAAGAGGGCCGGAGGAAGAGGGGAGAGAAGATGAGAGGAGAGAGGAGAGGAGCGGAGAAGAAAGGAATGTTACTTTCTCTCACTCTCTTTTGCACGCCTACACTCTTTTAATACTGTATCATTAATATAACATGAAAGTGCCCACAGACTCTCTCAGTGGATAAAGGGCTTAGCCAACTACAGTGACAGACGCTACCAGAGCAGTGAGAAAGAACAGAAGATGAGTGAAGAAGGAGAGGAAGAAGAGAGAAAGAGGAAGTGTTTTTCTCGCCCCTACCCTGCCGTGGAGAAGACGGCATACACCACTGGGTTTCGCTCGTCCTGAGTGGGCTGGATAAAAACGTCCCCTGAGAGGAGAACACAGCATTTACATTTACACATTTGGGTATTTAACACGCGTCACACTAACACACACACAGCACACACACACACACACACACACACACACACACACACACACACACACACACACACACACACACACACACACACACACACACACACAAACTCACATACACACACACAAAGGGATGTGAAACAAAAGGGTTTACAGAGAAGCCTTTTGTACTTTTAAGTAAGACTGGCACCCTACAAATCTTTGAAAAGC
>NC_085000.1:31109596-31114596 GCF_963854185.1 Sardina pilchardus | reverse complement strand
CAGACAGACAGGCAGACAGACAGACAGACAGGCAGACAGGCAGACAGACAGACAGGCAGACAGACAGACAGACAGGCAGACAGGCAGACAGACAGACAGACAGACAGACAGACAGGCAGACAGACAGGCACATCCTTCTCGGATGGAGAGGAGAAAGGGCAGCAAACACAGGAGCAGGCGCCTCCATCTCCAGGAACACTGGCACCAAACTCCGTTTTTCCGGTACTCAGGAACATCATCAGCGTTATCGTCATCATCGCCATCATCATCGTCATCCTAAGGTTAGTCTGCCAAGCTGAAATGGACCCCCGCAGCTTTGTTTGGCCATCAGGAAATGAGTCCAGTTCAACAAGAACCTTGATGTCGTAACGGATCGCATGTGTTTACAGTGGTACAGTAAACACACTTCCACAAATAAAATGCCGGCCAAGCCCAGTTCTGAAGTGTATGCATTTGTGTGTGTGAGTGTTTCTGTCTGCATGTGTGTGAGGTATGTGTGTGTGTGTGTGTGTGTGTGTGTGTGTGTGTGTGTGTGTGTGTGTGTGTGTGTGTGTGTGTATGTGTGAGTGAGAGAGTGTGTGTGTGTGAGAGAGAGAGAGTGTGTGTGTGTGTGTGTGTGTGTGTGTGTGTGTGCTTGTTTATGTGTGTGTGTGTGTGTGTGTTTATGTGTGTGTGTATACTTATGTGTGTGTGTGTATATGTGTGTGTGTGCGTGTGTGTGTGTGCGTGTGTGTGCGTGTGTGTGTGTGTGTGTGTGTGTGTGTGTGTGTGTGTTAGCATGTGTGTGTAGGAGGGTGTCAGAGCCAGGCAGGAACGAGGGTGATGCAGGGGTGGCCGGCCAGGGTGGAACCGTGTTCTGGAGGCCAAGCGTGAGGCCTGTTCCTGAGTCCGGTTCCTGAGGAGGCACCGCGTTCTTCCTCTGCGGTAAACACAGGATGCTCATCGCTAGTCCCACTTCCACTGGGGCCCTGGCCCACGTAACACTGATCAGAGCCTCGGCGGCACATTAGGGGAAACGGCGTAAATATAACCCACCGGGCAGCTCATACAACGGTGCCCCCCACAGGGGAAACTTCCCGGAAGCATGACTGTTCAACAACTGCTGACCAACGCTGTGTCCAGACAGCTGACACTCAGCTCAGTGCCCGTCATTGGGCGCGCCAAACGATGAGACTAGTTTAACTTTGTTGTGCGACGTTTTGTGGTGCCAGTTACAGTATTTAGCTTGTAATCGCTTTGGACAAAGGTGTCTGATAGGGTGGTATAACTATAACCATAACCATAACCATAACCATAATTGCTACAAGTTGCTAAATTTCATGCACATTCTCTGATCTCTCATGGTTTCGTTGCTCCTAGTCTCATCCTGTCAGAATGCAGCTTAGGTACTGTAGGAGGGACAGCGTCCTCCAAATGTCTATAACTTATGGTACATAAATAAGTCTGATAGCTGAGAACGTGCTGCACTACTGTACATACTGGGCCTTCAGCATCTGTTCTTTTCTACCAGCAGAGGGTTTTCACTGAGAGGCAAATACAAATGTAGAATCTACAGTTTAAGCCCATGTAGAAGATGTCACTACTCTGAAGCCTACTAGTTAATCGATAGCAAATGGAATTCAAATGTTAGTTAGATATTAAAAGGGAGTTAATTAATACACAGAAATGCTGAAGGCTAAGCTCTCTTGCTACATCTTATGCACTTGATATAAACACTAAAACAACAGATTTGTCCTCTTCTCTAATGTCTTTGCTACTTTGTTTTTAATGTATGTTTTTCTTAATCAGCTATTTGTTTGCATCCTTTAAATCTCTAAGCGCAACTGTACTTAGAGACAGACTGTGTGATTGTGATCCTTTACAGGTGGAGGGGACTCAGACAGGAGAATGGAAGTTCATGCAAAAGCCTGAATCGGTAGCGTCATAATAAGGCTACTTTACAGCATTTTTATAGACCTTAATCTCTTCTAATCTGGCGAGTAATTCAATCTTGGAGAAACAGGTTGCAGTGCATTCACTGGTAAATGCGATACGAAAAAGAAAAAAAAAATGATCCCACCGCCAGTCATGACAACCTCTGATTATCAGTAAGGAGATCTTCTGTCACACCGCCAAACAATTGACTCCTTATTGTAGCAGGAATGAAAACTACTTAAGAGACTGTACCAAAAATACAATACCACAGTAAATTGCACAACACAGAGAATTATCTGCTACTGTGTCTCTTGCTATTTTTTTCATTACAGCATATTACAACATGTTATCATGTAGCACAACATACCAGAGTGGGTTCCTCATGGCATATTTACAACATGGCTTCAAAGGGCAACGCTGCATAGCTCGCCTCCTTTTTGCTTTTAATATTTTTTTTTCTGTATGATAACAGAGAGATTTCAATCTGACCTTGAGCGTGGTCACAGGGTTCACATGCTGCTGGTATCACACTGCCATGCATTAGCCATTCCCCTCCACATCTCCGGTGACCTTGAGGGCCGGCGGGAGGCGGCTAAGCCCTACTTTACACCCCAGTGCCCGGGACCAGCGGGCAGGAGCCCGAGCCTCCGCAGCTCCACTTTACCCAGCAGGCCTTGCTGCCTCCCCCGCAGACCCTGGAGCCACACCACCCGCCCACCCACCCACCCATCGCCAGGGCTGACGGAGAAAACGGCAGCGCAGGGGTCAAGCTGCCCGTATGGCCAGAGGAGAGTTAGCCACAGAGTAGACGGAGAACAAAAGATGTTTGCATTTATGTGCAAAAAAAAAAAATGATTTGGTGAAAATGTATTCATAATAATCATAATAAGGGTAACAGAATGGATCGGGCCATGATCATATTGGCATGTGAGATGGATTTGTGCCATATTTGGTGGATATATGCGGAATGTATTTATATTAAGGTATATATATTTCAGAATTGAAAAATAGTATACAATTAGTGTACAATTCAGTGAAACCAAAGAAAGTAGGATAAGTAGGTAAAGGTAAGCCATGCTGTTGTTGTGGGCTGCCAATTAGCACTGTGTGCGGTCGGTTCAACAGTGACATCTCTCTTTTCCCTCCGCTCTCTCCAAACAGCCTCCAACCCAGCACAGAACTGACCCTGGAACCGGACCAAACTGGACCCAACCTGATCTCACGCAGATTTGGTTCTAATACAGAAAACTTTGGCCTTGATCTGCCCAGGATTCGGCACAGCGTGGCCTGGAGTCGGCCTGGAGAGGGCCCAGATTTGGTCCACATTTGGCCCTGAACTGGCTCGGGTCCGATCCAGAGATGGCTGCCCTCTCCAGCGTCCCTCCCCCGCCCCCCCCCCCCCCCCCCCCTGCTCTCTGGCAGGCGCCTCTCACAAAGGCCATCCCTGTCGTGAACAATGAACAATCCATCTCCGCCGCCGACACGCCTGAGAACAAGAGACGCGCGCGGCCAAACGCGTTCCGACTTTTCCGCCTCCACTATTCTTGGAATTGGGGAGGAGGAGGGAGGGAGTCAACGGTCGATATCAGAGCCATCTTTTTTTCTGACCCAGGGAAATAAATGAGCGAGAGAAATAGAAGTGAGGATGCTGGTGCTGCTGGTGGTGGTGGTGGTGGTGGTGGTGGTGGTGGTGGTGGGGGGTTGTTAGACTCTGCTGGTGGTGGTGGTGGTGGTGGTGGTGGGGGGGGGTTGTTAGACTCTGCTGGTGGTGGTGGTGGTGGTGGTGGTGGTGGGGGGTTGTTAGACTCTGCTGGTGGTGGTGGTGGTGGTGGTGGTGGTGGGGGGTTGTTAGACTCTGCTGGTGGTGGTGGTGGTGGTGGTGGTGGGGGGGGGTTGTTAGACTCTGCAGGAAGCTGGTCTGATTTCTCAGATTGGAGATTCAGCTGAATTACGTGGAGGGTGATAGGAACAGGCAGTAGTGGAGGAAAGAAATGTGCCAACTACACACGAGGCAGATGGGATATTGTGAACTGAAGCAGAGTTATTTAGCAGAATAGTTTAATTGAGCGTTCTTAATTGTCTTTCATCAAGCTACTTTGCTCAGAAATATCTAAAGGAAATTAATTCGATGATAGAAGAGGGCTTCGGGTGAAATGGATATCACAACACAAGCCAACTATTACAGCATGCTCAAAGCCATACTTTAAAATCTTACAAACAAAAAAAACATTTGCACAGATTTTCTGTTTATTTCATATGACAGTCAAGGTGTTATTATAAACTAGTGCAAAATTGATCTAATCAAAATGGCATTTACGGTATTTGCTCTAATTGCATCTAACCACTTATATGGCATTAGATAAATTGATACATCCCAAGCCTGTTAATGAAAATAACAGGCCATCAAAGGAGCTTGCTTTCAGCATAATGAAAGGGGGATTATATTGTAATTCTGGGAAATCACTTTTTTTCCAGTTGATTTGCTCGGGTGCACGACTATAAAGATGTTTCCACTGTGTAGGCTACAATTCTGCAGGTGAGCAGAGCATGCTGTTCCCATAGGAAAAGAAAACTGTCGACCCTGCAAGTGAAACAATCCACTATCTAATCCAATTCCGATCTCAGAGGGACGAAGGATGCCTTCTGCATTCCACATTCTTTACATGAAAAGGTGTCGTGAAGGGCAGCCGGGTCTTAAATTGTTTTGGGTCACGAGGAGCATCAGAGTTTCCAGACCTTTTCTGAAGAATGTTATCTGGCCAGCACGGTGTGCTACGCTGGAAATGATCTCACTATGAGTTTTGCTGTGGACAAAAAACGCTTCAGGCCAGTAGTCCAGCGCTTTATTATCTTAACCCATTCAAAACCCTTTATTTATCAAGACCCAAGTTCAAGCCGTGGCTAAATATCTCAGTGTCGCTAGCCCCTGTTGTTATCTCCTCGGCTGCCCCGCTAACACCACAGTGGAAGTGAACTCGGGGAAGGCTAAGGAGCTCAGGGTGCAGCTCACTGAGGCTTAACCAGGCAAAGGGTATGAGCCCATTGTTTTCCGATCACTGTCGGAAATGACAATGTAATACCATGTG
>NC_085000.1:31089596-31097096 GCF_963854185.1 Sardina pilchardus | reverse complement strand
GTCCAAGCTGTCACATAGACTCTACAACTGTAACTCCCTAGAAGTTGGGTTAACTCACAAGGTGCCGGCGTGACGAGTCAGGATGAAGGTGATGCAGTACTTCCGAGGGGAGTGTGGGAACGTGACAGAAGGTCAGACCCTATTGGGTCTCTGAGAGAAACTGAATTGGCTTGTGATCGTGGATGTAGTGTAGTTGCAGGGTCTTTAACTTTTGAAAAACCGGCATCGCAGTGGCGGCTGGTTTAATGCTGAATATAGCCTGTTGTGTATTTGTTCTATCTGAGCTATTCCTGAGAAGCAAGAACAGGATGCTATGTGATTTATATTCTATATAGAATTGAATAATACTGCATACTGCACTGATGAAATATAATATAAAATTGGTGGTATTTCTAGGATGGATGATTAGCTACAATACTCTGAAATGGAAACCCTGCTAACCTGTGCAGTTAGGTTGTTAATCACACATAAGTCACGCGTGTCATTAATCAGGATTTCAATTGAGGCTTCGCCATGCATGTGACTGTTTTGGAGCAGCGCGCCATCGGACGAAATGGCACATCACATGCGCGCCGGGGACAACTGACAGCTGTCGCAGGGCTGCCCGGGATCACCGCGGCCAAATGGGAACGGGCACTGTCCCCGAGACTGCGGGGAAAAAGTTTCCCTGAATTCTCCGGATTCCTGGCCGTCCTGCTCGGGGCTCACAACAACCGAAACAAAAAGCCAGCCGGGGGAAGGGTTTTCAGGGAGGATATTCGTGTCGAGGGCGAATTGTTTGAACCCAGCGGTGTCCTGTCAATGGGCCTGCCGCTGTGCGTTATAGTCTTTCGTTTGGCTAGACTCACAATAGACAGAGATTTGTTGTGTACCAGGCAACACCAGGAGTTTGAAACGGCACCGACCCCCGCTGCGCGATGCTTAACCCAGAAAATCACTCACATTTCTGTTGTCAAAGGCTTTGAAACAAAGAGCTCACTTCGCGCACATGAAGAGATCACTTCTAAGACAGGCAAACAATTACTTTTATCTGCTGCGAATTACAAGTCATCAGCACAGCTGGCAGTCTCTGTCCATTACAAATCAGTGACTTTAAAAAAAAAGGAGAGCCATTGGTCAGCGAGGAGTCTATACTACGTCCATCCTCCCTCAGACCTCACAAGGATGTGCAGGCTCCAGTCGTTTTTTTGTTTCTCACTGTGGGAGGGCATCCTTTATTCTAGAGAGGAGGAAGTGAGTCATTTGTGTGTTTTCTGCATGTGTGAAAGCTCAGGTCCCTGCACTGGAGCCTTGGCTCACCAGCGCAGCGGAGGTCCCGACTGCCCTCTCCTACTGACCCCTCTCCCAGAGCTTTTACAGCCCGAGACCGACGTCAGAGAAGATAAAGACTGACTCCTCATCCTCTGTATGCACACACATGCACACAGTCATGCTTACTAAACGGTCTTCTGGGAACAAAGGCATAGTTCCTAATGCCCCACTCATCAAGGAATGAAAGCAAATGGGCGCTGTGTCTATTCAACACTGCAGTGAATGTGTACATCTCTGGCGTATTAGTCACGAGATAGCATGAGAAAAACCTACAGTAAGGTGAACAACTTGACCTTAGCCAAAAAAATTAAGTCTGTGGAGCTGACGTTTTGCAAGAGAGTTTTGTTGTTTTTAACTAAGTGTAGCCTGTGCCCCATTCAGCCCACTCTCACAAGGTGTGGCTGGAGCCTCTTATTCCCTGGTCCCTGTGGGCCTGAAGGCCTCTCTGGTGAGCATGTGGTTATAGGTGGGTGCTACTCCCTCCCCAAAAAAAGGCCCCTTTAAAGTGAAGACAAAACGCAACATATGATCAAATTCAAAAATAGCATCCACTGGGGGCTACATCACTACTTCTGAAGAGGTACTTCAAGCAATTCCCGAGAAATGACTACAGTCCATTGTTTTCTTTTCCATTTTTTCTTTCTTTTTTAGTCTTTCGTCTGCATCTGTGTTTTGTGTGTCTGCCGTGCCGTGACATTTGCACAGGTCCTGGCCCATTATAAAGGCCTTGGCCCCAAGGCTGCCTATGAATGAACTTCCTCCTCTGGGGCCTGAGTAGGTGGGAGGGTGTGTAAATAAGTTCCCTGTCCAAATGAGAGCTTTTGAAAGAGAGAGAGAGAGAGAGAGAGAGAGAGAGAGAGAGAGAGAGAGAAAGAGAGAGAGAGAGAATGAGAGAGAGAGAAAATGGGGGAGAGAGAGAAAGAAAGAAGACAGAGAAAGAGAGAGAAAAAGGGAGAGAGAGAGAGAAAAAAAAGAGTGAGGGAGAGAGAGAAAAAGAGAGAAAGAGAGATGGAGACCTGTAGGGAGAGGAAACACCGTTCACGGGGCCTTGGTCCTACCCACACCATTTGTTTTTTTTTTCCTTCTTTAAAGTTGGGTCATACTTCCTTAAGCTGGAGGTATTTCTCTGTAAAGGATTAACATGGACACGGATGGAGTTTCATGCTCAAGGGCTCTGTGAACTTTGACCCTCACTTGTAAAAGCTTAACGTGTTCCTGTATATTAATGAAATGTTACACGGCTGAAATCTGCCTCTGGGCCCTGAGCTTTAACTGTCAGGCCGCAACATTTGCCTTTCCAAGGTCAGGGGTGAGTTTGTCCAGGTAGACCTCCTGGTCGTGACAAAACCATGTGAAATGGGAGGTCTTCACAGTGCTAAAATGTATTGTGCGTCTTTTGTGCTGTTTCTACAAATAAAGTTTGGCTGTAGAATGATGACTTGCGAATCTGCCGATGCTGACAGAAGTCTGTTTGGTATGACAAAGCACATGGTCTCCCTCGGATATAATGGATTTTTATGTTGGACAGCATTTTCACTCCTTTGACTCAGACCATTTAACTTTTCATAAATCACAGCTCCTCTCACAAATCCAACACCACATCAGTTTATTATCAGCTTGTGATACAGTGATGACCAAGACTACGCCACAGATACAATTTTGTTTAACCCAGAAAGTGTGGTCCCTCATGCCCAAAACAATGCTGTTACATTATCAAGTCTCTGACACAAGTGAGAATAAAAGCTGAGGCAGCCATTTTCTTTGTCTGCTCTGACTCACACACCATGTCCAAAATCCCATGTCCTTAGCTGACCAAGAAAGGTGTGTTGACAGTGTTTTATTCTAATTAAGAGCATTAAAATCCTTTAACTCTGCAGAACCAACAAACAACCCTTGATCTGTCACCAAGTCACATTTTAAGCAAACTGCAACATTACAGCGTCAGTAACTACGATATCAATTACACTTTGTTGGCTTCAAACATTCGCAGGTTCCATCGGTCGATATCCATCACCTGTTCCGGCGACGACATACATATCGCCCTGACTCAAAGCCTCTGATCAATCCTTCCCCCCTCCAGGCTGTTCCTGGATACGCGTATGACTAATAGGCTCTTTGGTGCATGGATTCATTTTGAATGTGATTCCTGGGACGAGGAGGGCTGGGGCTTATGCAAGAGGGGAGTAGTGTGGGGATCCGGGAGAACAGGTGCTGGGATGTCCGCTGGAGCACACGCTTAGACCCGTATCAAAGGAAGAGGGGCGGTGAAAACGTCTCGCTGGAGTGGGTGAGGCGTGCGGACGTGGCATGCATTCCAGCAGCTCCTGCCTCGTATAGGTGGGAAGAGGGTGCGCTCTGAGTGTGAGTGTGTGTGTGTGTGTGTGTGTGTGTGTGTGTGTGTGTGTGTGTGTGTGTGTGTGTGTGGGTGTGTGTGAGAGTGTGAATGAGTGTGAATGTGAATAAGACATGTGCATATGTGTGTGTGTGTGTGTGCATATGCGTATATGCGCGTGTGTGTGTTTGTGTGTGTGTGTTGCGAGTGTGTAAGGGAGATATGACTAAGTGTAATGTGAATGACTAGGTGTCTATGTAAGTCCGTTTGTGTGATAAGTGCAGGGTGCAGGATAAGAATGATAGGGTCTGTGTATAAGCATATTGAGCTGCGTGGATGACTATGTGTGTGTCAGTGTGTGGGAGTGTATGAACATCTGAAATGAGAGGGTCTCTCTCTGTGTGAGTGTCTGTGTGTGTGTGTGTGTGTGTGTGTGTGTGTGTGTGTGTGTGTGTGTGTGTGTGTGTGTGTGTGTGTGTGTGTGTGTGAGTGAGTGTGTGAGTATGTGTGCGTGTGTGTGTGTCTGTCTTTCCATGGGTGCTTGGGAGAGGACCAGGAGGTTTATGGGTGAGTCAAAGGCTGTGTGAGTGTATGCACACGTGTGTTTTTAGTATGCGCATGCCTGGGTGTTGTGAGAGTGTGCTGTGTGTGAGTTTATTGTGTGTGCATAGCTGTCTGTGTGTAGGCTACGTGTATGTGTGTTAGTATGTATGTGTACATGTGCGTGTTTGTATGTGTGTGTGCATATATGTGTTTGTGTGTGTGTGTGTGTGTGTGTGTGTGTGGTGCAGGCATGTGTGTGTGTGTGTGTGTGTGTGTGTGTGTGTGTGTGTGTGTGTGTCGTGCGTGTATGTGTGTGTGTGTGTGTGTGTGTGTGTGTGTGTGTGTGTGAGAGAGAGAGAGTATGTACGTGTGTATGTGCGTGCGTGTGTCTAAGGCTGCATGAATGTGTGGCTATGTACAAGAAAAACATCCCCCCTCTCCCTGTGAGGCCATCCGTGCTCTGTCACCTTTGACAGGCCACCGACAATGAGTCGGCACGTTTGCTTTGCTTTTTCCTCCCATAGAGGTGCAACAGCTGTTTAAGCACAACTCTCTTCTGTTCTCCAAACAAGAGCAGAGAAGAAAGGCCTGAGAGACACAGGGAGAGATAAAAAGACAGAGAGAGAGAGAGAGAGAGAGGGGGGGGGGGGGAGAGAGAGAGGGGAGGAATATGAAAGGACTGTGTGGAGGTGGGGTGAGAGTGCGGTACATCTGTCTTCTGAGGGGAAATCTGTCGTCACTTTAGCGTTAGCCTCCAACAGCCCCAGAATAGACGGGCGTGCTAATGCCGCGGCTCATTAAAGATGGATGCCGCGTCGCGTGATTTTAGGAGCCGATAAGGAAGGCCATGGTTTTATTTTTTTTTTAGCCTTTTCATCTTTTTTTCCCAAAGCTCCCTCACTCTCTCTCTCCTTCTCTCTCTCTTTCTCTCTCCCTCCCTCTCTCCCTCTCTCTCTTTCTCTCTCTCCTTCTCTCTCTCCTTCTCTCTTGCATGCACTGAACACTTCATTTCGTCTCCATCTTGATTGTCCCTCATCTGGTGTGTTTGCTTTGCTCAAAAGGAGGCCCAGCAGGCTGTGGTGAGTTTCGAGGTGAAGACAACACTCCCATCATACTTTAGAACTACACACAAACACACACACACACAGTACATGTCCCACCTCACACACACCCACAAATACATGTACACAGACATGCACATGAACCGCATGTTGCACACAAGCCTATTTACAGTACACACGTACTGTACACACACTCACACATGCACGCGCACATGCACTCACAACTACATTAAGAGTGAGGAGAGAAATAGTGCATGCTTGATTATTTAAGGATGCATTTTCTTGAAGAGTTTTGTTGTGTGTGTGTGTGTCTCTTTCTCTCTCTTGCGCGCTCTCTCTCTCTCACACACACACACACATACACACACACACACATACACACACACACACACACACACACACACACACACACACACACACACACACACACGCACACACACACACACACACACACACACACACACACACACACACACACACACACACAAGCTTTGGTGACGCTACAGTTGATAACAAATCATAAGTCCCAATAAATAAACACAGTGCACACAAGTAAACACATCAGTGATGTGTGTAGATAGATGAATAGAGTGCTACTCTAAGTGATGCTTTAACTAACTGGAGGCTCCAGGCAAAATCGATGTGGTGACGCCAGAGCTGAGGATATACTGTATTAAACTCCACCCAATAAATAAACAAATAAAGAAGTAAATACGCACATTTGTAGGTTAATTCATTAATCAATACATAAATTATAAATCAATAGATATTACTGTTATTCTATTCTATGTGAGTAGTACTTACAGTATTGCTGCACTAGCAATATCCTAGTGGCACTGTACCTTACTGCACCTTGATTGTTGCAAGTTGCTTTGGATAAAAGCATCAGCTAATTGAGATGAGATGTATACATTGCTCAATCTCTCTGAGCTGTTAAATGAGAAGAGATATATGAATTGCTCAAGCTTCTATGAGCTGCTAACTGACATGAGAGATGCATACATTGGTCAAGCCTCTATGAGCATTTTAAATGAGATAAGATGCATACAACCCCTCTCTAGCTGCTAAATGAGGTGAGATGCATACATTGCTCAAGCCTCTTTCTGAGCTGTTAAATGAGATGAGATATTAACTGTACGGTCCTTCTCTCTGAGCTGCTGGCTCCTGCCACAATCTCAATCTTGAGCTCAGTGGTGCTCTAACAGGCCGGACGATCTTGGCCAGGCTCTCACCTGTCTGCTGCTGAGATCCCCTCTCCTGTCCCTGCTGTGTGTGTGTGTGTGTGTGTGTGTGTGTGTGTGTGTGTGTGTGTGTGTGTGCGAGTGTATGTGTGTGTGTGTGTGTGTGTGTGTGTGTGTGCATGTGCTTGCATGTGTGTGTGTGCCTGTATGTGTGTGCTTCTGTGTATGTGTGTATGTGTGTGTGTGTGTGTGTGTGTGTGTGTGTGTGTGTTTGCATGTGTGTGCGTTTGTGTGTGTATGCGTGCGTACGTTGGTGTATGTGTGCATGCATGTGTGTGTGTGTGTGTGTGTGTGTGTGTGTGTGTGTGTGTGTGTGTGTGTGTGTGTGTGTGTGTGTGTGTGTGTGTGTGTGTGTGTGTGTGTGTGTGTGTGTGTGTGTGTGTGTGAGATCCCCCTCTCCTGTGCCAGGTAGGCCGGTTGATGGGGAGTAAAACCTGGAGGTGTGTGGGGGGTGTATCTGAGGCTCCGCCCGGCTCTAGTGGGGTGTGATCCCTCTGATAGCCTCCATCCATCTGCCTGCCAGGGCTGTCAAGACCACTGGGGCCCGACTAATTACCCGCACACATCTATCTCTCTGATCCCTCGATTCTCTCTCTCTCTCTCTCTCTCACTCATTCTATACATCTACAGTACACACATGCAGTCACTTGTTCTCACTCATCCACTCTCCCTCTCTCTCTCTCTTTCTCCCACTTTCTCTCTCTCTCCCTCACTTTATCCATCTACGGTATACATGTGCACTGACTCATTCTCACATGTATTCTCCCATTCTTTTCTCTTTCTCTCTCTATCTCTCACTCTGAGTCTCCCTTATCTCTCTCTTTCTACCTCTGTCTCTTTCTTTCTTTCATTCACTCAAACCTCGATCATACACTGATCTGTATGCACACTGTAGCTTCTTCTCTCGCTCTCTCTCTATTTCACTTTGTCCATTTTATTTGTTATAGTATTTTTTTATTGCACCTTAATTTCACAAGGAATTCCCTCAGAGATATTAGAAAAAAGAGGCCTG
>NC_085000.1:31062096-31087096 GCF_963854185.1 Sardina pilchardus | reverse complement strand
CAAAAGTCTTCAGTATAGACTCGGCTGTGTGGTGGTACGTCCATTCTCATCCCTTCATTTGGCAGAGGCTTTTAGTACAACACAATAGTCTACTCAAGGTTTTGCTCTTGGTTCGGCCTGAACACTTGTAAGCAGCTCTAAGTCTCAGACGCGAAGGAGTAAATGATTGTTGGGAACAGCATCTACTCTACAGAACTGCTATGGGAATGGGACTGCAGGGGGGAGAGAGCAAGCTGTTGAGTGGTTAACCTGTAGGGAATGTTACTGTTAATGTTATGTTACTTTCTGGTTTGTCATGAGGATGGATCAATAACATGGAAACGCTGCTTCATGATTAATTTATACCAGTAAAAGCTTTGGAGATTTATAACCATTCACCGACAAGCATTAATACCCCGGCCATTTCAGCTGAGAAAACAGGGGGTCTGGTGACAACTACAGGGGTAGGAGGTCAGGCCCTTTGATGTGTTTCTCTGATCTTGTTAATGCAGCTGGTTGACATTTACGGCCTAAATGATGAGATGTGAAGCACTGAAGGTCTTCTTTGGGGTTGGAAATATTCTTTTCTACACTATCTAGGCTATAGACTGCTTCATCTATTCTTTGTCGTAATAGTAAGCAGTGATTATACCCTCTTAAAATGAATGTGTTGTCAGAGATGGACAGAGATGTCTTAAAAAAAACAACAGTTTTTCAGTGCAGCTTGTGTTATCTTCAACACATACTGTGTAACAAATAAAACAGGAAACTGAGTTGTCCTTGTCTGGACATAAACGTGTTAAAAACAACATAAGTTGTGTTATTTTCAACACATATTGTGTAAAAAATAATAATAAAAAAGTAACAACCCAAACCGCGTGGTCCCTGTCTGGACACGAACGTGTTAAAAACAACACAACTTGTGTTATTTTCAACACATACATTTTAAGAGTGTAGGCCACTGTGCAGCACCTACCAGTTTAGCTAAGCATCACCTTGTTGTATTTCAAATCAGATGACAGTGCGGTGACAGAAACCTGGCATTCAATTTGCCCGTTGTCTCAGGATTAGGCCGGAGTAAGTCAGTGTGGACGTTGGCCATTCGTCACAGTTCACACCACATGATGCCTTATCTGCGCTGCCCCGGCGTAGTAGGCTCTGCGGCGTTTCCAGCGCTCGTATTAATAGCGCCCGGCGTCCCTCGTCCCTCGTCCCCGCCGCATGCCTCGCTGTGCCATATTTAAAAACAGGACAGGTCTTTGCTGGTGGAATATTTATAGCGATGCATTAAGCAGCGCGGAATCAAGGGGTTTTAAGTGTACCGCCGCCTCTGTCGCTCCTCTGTCCAGGCCTGTCCAAATATGCCCGGCCTCGGGCTGTTTGCAAAGCTGCCGCGTCGCGGGGGCTACGCTACGCTACGCCAGCGAGAGGGAGAGAGAGAGAGGGAGTGGAGAGGGGGGGCAGAAGCTGAGATCAAACAGGTGAACATACTGTATACAGGGTTCTACATCAAACCAGCACTAGAGAGACATGACATATCATAACGATACTACATGAACAAATAGGGGAGTGTGGCAGACATGTGGCCTACAAGGCGTGGAGTGTGCACTTCATGTGTCTGAAGGCTGGATTGTCACTGTTGTGGGTTCTGTGCATGTTTCTACTTCAGGGACCTTAAGAGGGTCGTTCTTGTAGTAATCAGTCTCCTCATATGTCAACAGGGATGTCACTAGAGAACTACTGTTGGTATCTCATAGTAAACTAAAGCTGGAGGAAAAAAGGAAGACTTGAGTTGAACATTTGATCCATTATCGACAGGCACAATAGTACCAGGTAGCGATTAACACATCACAATTCCATGAGTCAGACTCTAAAACTGCATATTAAACAATGAAAGAAGAGTGCTTAGAAGTCTCTCAGTGGTGTTGCCTGATCACGGTTTTGGTTATGAAGTCTGCCTGTGTAACGCAGCAGCAGATAAGCTCTGGGGTCTGTCTTTGTGTGAACAGGCTGCTCCTGCCCGTACCCACCCCTCTCTAAAAGCCCCTGGGGCAGCTGGAGGATAGATAGGGGCACTTCAAACATGTCCGCAGACTAAACAGCACAAGACGGAGGCTCCCCACAGGCTCCATTTCCATTGTACACACTGCTTGGGGGAAAAAAAAGAACAGTTCATCACTGAGAACATATCGTGCCATGGGAGGACAGTTTGGATGATGTATTAGCCTAGCAAGATTGGTCTTCTGATCATGTATTAGCGTGTGTTCCATATTTGATTATCCTTTAGGTGACTTTTAGCACGACTGTGAAGATTCTGGGAATTAAAAGATCAATATATTGCCAATCTGTAACCAACATGTAACCAATAACCGGCCCTTTTTAGACGATGGGGCATATTTGACAATGAGCTGAGCACATTCCTTTAACTATAGCTCCTCCTGCTGGACACACCAGCAACAGCCATATGACCTTGGACGGGACCGCATACACTTACATTGAAGTCTGTACTTAGACGCTTTTTTGAAGTATAAAGAAAACGTAGGCATATACTTTTAGTATAAGGCGTGTATAACCCGTTTTCTCTAATTATGCAGTCTGAATGTATTTTGGGCACATGCTGAGGTGAATGCGACGAGACCAAACATAGACCCAATAATCATCTTGTCCAGTGGCTTATGCACCTTGCATGAGCTGAAGTGATCAAATGAGACATTGGCTCAAAATATGAACCAAGAGAATAGAACCAAGTCATTGGTTCTAAATATGAAGTGGTTTCAAAAGCAGTACATTAACTTTATTTTTTTTCTTAAAAAAAACTTAAACACATTTTCCAAAAACAGCAAATTCCTATAAAATACAGGACAGAAAATAGAGCTTTCTGTTACTATTTCCAATTTAAGATTTTAAGTAACTTGAAATGCGAAATGCAAACATTAACAAATCATATCTCCTTGTGAAAATGTTTTACATATTTACAAGCCAGATCTTTATCCTTTGATATTCAAATGACATCTAGTATCATTACAATTTCAGAACATTGCTATATAATCACAATTACTGCTTTCATAAGAAATATTATTTCTTTGAAACAAAAGCTCAAACGAGAGGTGTGATTTTACTCTTGACACGCAAGCCATGAGGTAAGAGAAACACAACATCAAGCGGAGAGAGATGAATCTGGGACAGAAACGGCCTTAAAAAGGCAAAACACACACACTGGGGTTCAAAACCTTCCAAAACAAACAAAACTTAGGGAAAAAAGCCAAAAGCCAAACAAAACAAACTGGCACACATTGTTTCAAAACAAACAAACAAAAAATAAACACTAAAATACACTGGATAAATCTATGTGCTTAATTACATATATTAGAGGTAAAAAAAAGGAGAAAATGTAGCTTTAGGGGGGACACCTAAGATGCATAACAAAATGAAAGCTCTAGCTTTCTGGCCATAGGCCAAGCAGGTCTGACATCATAACCTACACACTTCTAAATAACAGTGCCTTCGTGATCTTACAGTATGTCCACTAATCCCACAGGTCAGACCTGTCCAACAGCACGACACAAAAAAAAACGACTGTTTTAAGAGATGAATAAACACCTAATCGCAGTGCATGTACAGCAGATGCATAGCATGGTATTGTTGTGGAAGGTGTGGAGTTAACATTACGCTGAATGAGAGACTGCCTTCACGCGGTGCATGTCAAGATGGAGTCTATAAAGTATTTCAACATGCACGCACACCTATACTTTACATTGTGTATCATTATTAGGTGTGTGCTTTTGTGTAGGGGATGCCATGGTGTGTCTCTATGTGTTCAAATATATATATATATATATATATATATATATATATATATATATATATATATATATAAAATGGAGAGACAGGGCAGAAAAAAACACAGCAAACCAATAAAGCAGATAATTATGCAGATAAGGATGATGGGGTAAACACTAAAAAGAGATCAATGTGAAGAAAGGATTTTAGAACATCCCTGAGAATTCCAGATTTGGTTCGGAACTACTAAGTACATTGGAACATTTTAAATAGCTGTCAAACATATCGACTTTAATAAGCTTTAAAGTTTTTTCCCTCTGATGGAACCTTCAAATGGATGGCAACTGACCAAAGGATATCAAGGGTTTCATGAGCACTCGGATCATTTGTTTAGGACACTGCCCAACATCTTATGACTATATACACACAAGGCGTGCTAGGTATTTATGGATTAAAAAATAACGAAAGGTTTTTAGTACAAGGAAGCTAGTGGATCTAATGCTGGTATTAATTAGATCTTTTAGATTATATTCTAGTATTACTTACAAACATTTTACAGTACCAATGAGACTCAATTGAACAGTCTTAGTTTTTATGCAAGTCAGGATTTGCCTTCATTGGTTTTCATTATGTGTGGTTGATTTAATTGAGCGAAAAGGTGGAATGATTATCAAAATTAAACCACAAATGAAAAATTCTCCTAAGCAAAAGCTACCGAAGTTTTGATCAATACTGTAAAGGCAAGCAACCAGCAGAGAAGACCTACAGTGGAGGATATGGGCTAATATCACAGGTTGTGTTGTTACTGGGGTCATGTGGGGTCTGGAAATCCAGTTACCAGGACTAAAAACGATTCTGAAACGCAAATGGCCATTATGTTTATGCTTAGGTCAGTAAAAATGTTTGCTACAGTGAGCTGAATCCATAATACACTGGTTACAGGATGTGAGTTCAGTTATGAGAGAAAAAGGTCAATTCCTGCATTACTTCCTGTTATGGTATATATTGTATGTGTGAGGACATGATCGTAATCTGAAGTGTAATTCTACATGGGACACAAATATGCACATGCTACACAAAGCAAAAAAAAAGCCCCTTGCTTTTATAAAAAAATCAACAATATTGTAGGTCCAATCACTTTTACAAAGCCCTTATTGTCCCAACTAATGAATGAAACATTGGAAGGGTTGGAATGGGATAAATCAATGAAACATTAGGAACAATATGGCTTTCCAAAGCAGGGCACCAATTCAGTATTACTTATTTTCTGTGTGAGTAGTTCATATTCTGAACATATATTCATATATTCTGGTCATGGTTGAAAATAAACTAACTTTTGAGTTTGGGTATTCAACGACGCTTACTCAAAAATAGGGGGTTGGGGGTGGGGGGCATTCCTGAGCCTTTCTTCTAAGCAACTGGTGATGAGGACCAAACACCTCTCTAAAATGTCAGGTCATTTGCAGTTTTACAACAATCTTGTGTGGTGAGACTTGGGATTCATTTAATAAACAACTGTAATGGTGAAGTATTTTATGTACCATTCTTGTGGCATAGTCGTCACAACAAGCATTGCATTTTATGCCTCTCATTTTGTGCTAATTTACATCACCTGATGGTGAAATGAAACCCTGACTGACATCAAATCCCTGCTACTCATCAGTTCTCCTCTCCCTCCCCTTCCTCATCAACATCAACGTCCTCCTCATCCTCTTCCTCTCGGTCTCTGACCTCATCGGCGCCAGAGTCATGTGACTCGTCCATTTCCTCTACATCCACTTCCTCTTCCTCTTTCTCCTCGTAGGAGGACTCTCCGACCTCAGCGTTGCTGTCTTCCGACCCTGTGGAGCAAAAGAAATCGCATCAAATAAACAAACAAATAAAGAAAATAAACAAACAAACACAAACACACCGCCAGGACCAGAACATACAGTATTTACAATTGACCCATGTAGCATGTTTCTGTTACAGGCTAATTGACAGCATTACAGCATTGCCTCCTCCAACTGAGTAATCGGTTATTAGCACTACGGGAAGCTCACATCTGAGACCACAATCTTGCCTTTCAAAGAATACAAACATTTTGGTCACACATATCTCAGCAGGGGCGCGATGCTGCTACCGACCTGCGACTCGACCGCCCTCCTCATCCTCGTCGTCATCGTCGTCGTCATCGTCCTCAGTCTGTCTTTCCTCCCGGCGAGACTCTTGGCTACTCTCGTCGGGCTCGTCGTCGTCTTCCGAGTCGGAGATCACAACGCAGTCGTCTCCGTTGTTGCTGGCCGGTGGCTTCGGGGCACTGGAGGGAACAGCAACAGGGACTTAGCTGCATAGATGCGAGTGGTGGTAGCGCGGAGGCTAAGGAACTGGGCTAGCATGCAGCAGCCAGAAACGCTGCAGGTTCCCACACCTTTGTGCCCATTGGCAAAGCACTTAAAGTTGCTCTGCAGAGAATGGCACCAGTAATAAGAGACACATGTGTGACTAATATGTGTATTTTCTTGATATTCTCTTCTTTTCTAGTGAAAGAAAAAATACTGTAGAATATTCGCCCAAAGCATGCTTCGAATGAATGTACCACCTATGTGGGAAGTCTCTGACGTAGGAGGTTAGCTAGAAGCCACCCTGGGGTGATTCTTATCTACCTAGGTCATCTTTACCATTGCCATTACACCTACGAGTCCAACTTTTCCAAACCCTCAATGTTTGGTGCAAAACACAGTCTTTTAGACACTGTCTCACCTGCCGTTCTCCCTGGGTTCCCACAGTGGGGTTAGGTAGTACCGGAGAGGATTTCTGTACAGGTCATCCTTCAAGATCTAGACAGCAGAAAGAAACAAGAAACAGAAAGAAACAGAAAGAAACAGCAAAAATGGTGAGAAAACTGGGGGGGGATGACCATTGACCGCGATCAATTTATTTTGAGAGCACACTCATAAAAGCCATACGATATCATCTGACAAGAGGGCAGCATGTATCTGTGATAGACACTTTCGTCAGATGATATCGTAGGGCTCTTATGAGTGAGCTCTCTCTCAAAATAAATAAATTGTGTGCAGTTCAGATACAGAGAGTCCATACATGAGCTACAAACAAGATCACCCACACAAAGTGCCAAAAAGTTAGACAAGTCTGGATTCAAAACACAAACGCACGCATGCGCACACGCACACACACACACACACGGGAGTGCACTCGAAAGTACCATCATATTTCTATGCATGATCAGTATGAATCAAGGCGGATAAACCAGTCTTCCTATGTAGGCCATCAAAACATTTGCTGCCGTCAATTCATCCAGCTCATTCATCTCTCTTTGAACGTCTTTCCAATTAATACTAACGCCAGACGATGATATCATTTTACAATAGTAGGCCTATCACAGGGTTTCCCCCAGAAAATTTGTTAGTTAAGGTGGTGTCTGTCCAGGGGAAGGGGGCGTCGCCGTAGCGTCCCCGCCGCATCGCCGGCACTGCCCTACGATGGGGGGGGTGGGGGTGGGGTGGGGGGGGGGGGTGGTGTGTCGAGACCGTTGGTTTAACTGCAGCCGAGATCGAGTGACAACGACCGCGTCTTTTAGGAAGCAAGTCTGAGTCGAGACCGAGTCTTAAAGGAGTCAAGGCCGCGTCAAGACCAAAGAAAGGGGTTTTCATAATTTACATCACCAAGGATCATATAACAGTTCAATTCCCAAAGGGTAGAGAGGGGATTGTTGGCTACAGGAACAGTCTAGCACACACTTGTCTAAATAACATCTTTTCTGATTTACTTTAAGACAAAGAGGTCAGCTGAAGTAAAAATTTAGTAGGCTGTCAGCATTTCATTAATGTTGAAAATGTTGAATTTTGACACTAATGACAGCAATATAGCCTACCTGGATTTCACATTCATTGTATCAGATTTAATTGTATCAGCAACCAATTAAACATCATTAACACAATTTAGACAATATTATACCTTAAAAGTGTAAGTTTACAACTCCAATACAGGGCCTTTTGTGTCTTTTAAAACCTTTGCACTGCTCAGCATAGCACCATAGGATATATTTTAAAGCCAGCCAATAATATAACATTCTACTAAAACCAAGAATATTTGTAATGGTGGATATTTTAGAATATACCATGAAATAAAGATGAAACTGTATGAAAATGTAACATTGCGACTGTATGGTAAAGTTAGTGAATTGTGATTTAGTAGCCTAAAGCTGCAATTCTTTGATTGAAGCTGTATATTGTGCGTGCCTGTTGCTCATTATAGCCTAAGAGAGCCGGAACGTTTTTAATGCTTTTTAAAACATAATTAGCGAGATCGTACTGCATTGAACGCTAATATTTTGTCACTAGCAACCAAATCTGTCATCTGTCAAATACAGTTGCATGTTCAGCTCTGAACAAAAACATTCAGGAATTATTTCTACAAAACCGAAACGTGCGTCCCGCCCGGTCGGGATGAATGAAACTGGCATGGGAGACAAGAGGCTACAGTTGTAAACTAGCCTGTGTAAACCTCAGACAATGTCAGTATTTTACAACACGTGAATGAATAGCCGTCACAAGTTGTTGTTAGCTGTAGGCTAGATGGCACAAGTGTTTGTCACAACAAATTACAAGATGCAGTGGGCTATGCATTCATAGTAGGCTAGACGAGTGATAAAAAAAAAGATAAAGCGCTCAAAAGTGTTATGCCGCTCATCCCACACATTTGGTAGATTCAACGGAGAACCATTCCTGTGAGAGTCGTCAAATCTAGCTAGGTTTAGGCTATTTGTGTTCGCAGTTACTCTGAGATATGCGTGGCAGTGGCACCTGTGACCTGATATCAAATACTCATGCTGAATGAGCGCGTCGCCTGTGCGCATAGGCCAACTCGATTTGAAAGTTTATTTTTTTATGCGTTCTACAGAGAAGGGAGACTAGCGGCTACGGTTTGGAATGACATGGAGAAAACATGACAGAGTAATACGGCGAATATCAATAGCCTATACATAATATATTATAATATTATAATATAAATAATATTTATTTATTTATTGAAGACGCTAGTTAAGGCGGCAGCCCTGTGCTGTTAAGGCGGCCGCCTTAGCAGGAAAGCGCTGCGGGAAACACTGCTATCATAATTATAGGATCAACTCCCAAGGCAAATGACCTTTGGCATCATCACCGAGTAGGTTAGAGTCTATCCCATCCATTGGAGATTAGACATGATTCAGCACGATTCATATGTGAATATGTAAGAGCATATGCTTTGCTCAAAATCGTATTGCTATGGATCAACAAAATAACAGCCTCTAGTCGGATGTGATGTGGTATTTAAAACGGGTCTGAATAGGCTAAAACCACATTTTCGAGAACTGAATTGCTTGGAAGAGCAATAGAAATGTCACATACCTGTACTGTTCTTTGAAAAGGTATTCAGATCAGATGCGCAACAAAAGGCCTATTTGTAAACGCTGCTGCAATATTGTCGGAAGTATTCCATTTAAAAGGTATTGCTCAGCACTGCTATTGCTCGGCTTTAACCAAATATTTTGCTAATCAGCCTAGGCCTTGCCGTGCCCACTTTGTGCATCTGACTTAGCCTGGCTATCACCATACTAAGCTCAATACTATTACACATACTATTGAACAAAGTCTGGGGAGTCTGCGTGTTATTTCTACCGCACAAGAGGTGTGATCAATAGGCATAGTTCAAATGACTCTGTACGCTTTTTGGATAAGCAAGTTTGTGATTGGACCCAGAAAATGTGGACAGGAAGTAGGAGAGATAGATGTTCATTTTTCCAGCCTGAGCTGCAGGGTGAAATCCAAATCGCCAGCAGATCAGGCAGGGTTTACTCAGCCTACGTCTGACTTGCTCTGGCAGCAAAATACGCTGCCAGACTTGGGGCCTTAGTCATGTAGATGACCCTTAGCTTTCACGATGTCTTGCTCAAAGACACCTCAACAGGGTCAGGAGGAGTCGAACCAACAACAACCTTCCAGTTGCTGGATGACTCCTCTACCTCCTGAGCCACTGCCGCCCACATCTGCCTCTGCTTGCCAAATTTGAATTTGAATGAACCTCCTGGCTTCAGGCTCAACATACCAACAATCTCACTCTGTAGCACTGCACAAATTACATTACATTACATTACATTTGGCTGACGCTTTTTAGCCAAGGCGACTTAACATCATGGTAAACAGTTTAAGCTATTTCAAGCAATTCTAGGAAAATGTGAAAAAGTGCATCAGTGTGTTAAAAGCCCTACCTGAGCAATGTCGTCCCTGCCAGGACAACTGTGGTCACTGAACCAGCTGAAGAAGCTCTGGTAGCCGCCCCGTGTGGACCTCCTCTGCTCCGCGGAGCCCGTAAGGTTCTGCCCACGGTGCCACAGGATGGGGTTGGACATGGACACCGGCGAACCTGACAGGTTAGTCACAGGTCAAGGGTCATGGGTTTGAATCTCACAAAACACATCAGGAAGTAGTTTGTATTCATGACTTGATTAGACAGCAGTGTAGGACGACTGATATTCCTCCTCATCTACTTAGCTATGTAAACAAAGGCATGGAATGTTATGGGCTAAATCCAAACAGTTCCTTCAGCATCAAGGTACCCATGGCAATTACTGAGGGTACAACACAGACAGACTAAACTTGCCTCCCATTCCAAGGTGGAGTTCCTTCATGATGACGGTGTTCTGAAAGTAAGGGTTGCGTCGAAAGTGGAAGCGAATCCTGTAGCCCAGCTTGTTGTGCTTGAAGGACTCAATCTAAGAAAATAAGCGAGCGCACACACACAGACACAACAAACTCTAATGAATACTCAGTTTGAAAACAGATGGTGAACTGGTGTGGTCAATTGGAAGTGGTCTCTGCATGGTTGTCTGACAGTGATCCAATTAAGGGTGGATATGGGTGTATATACCTACTTCCAGATTGGTCATGTAGCTGAGTGCATCCTCATCATTTTCGTCTATGTGTGGAGACAGGTATGGATGATTCAGAAGCTACAGTCTTTGAGTCAAGGAGACACTTTTGTACAAAAAAATCAACACAACACTTTCACACAACTGGAACGGAATTGTTGACACTTGATATCCAAATATGAATTTACAAATGATGCCGAAATTAACCTAGACATGTTTGCATGCAATGCAACTCCTAGCACTTACCACCTGACTAGAATTTAATTAATCTTACAGTACTCTAACTTTTTTAATTGTCCTAGAATTGCTTAGAGAATTGCATTAAAATGCTTAATAAACTGTTCATCATGTTGTTAGTCGCGTTGGTTAAAAATGTGTCAGCCAAATGTAATGTAAATGTAATGAAACTGGTGAAGAACTTATTGTTTGTATCTGCTCAAATTATGTATTAGACTTGATAGTATCAAATACTGATGCAAAGGATACGGCGGTGACCCAGAAGCCGGGGATGGTGTGGGTGATCGCGCTGCGCTGGTCCAGGTGAGGGCGTCGCTGCCTTTCCAGTTTGAGTTCCAGGCGCTGGTAGAGACGCGCACCCTTCTTTTCCAGCGTGTTCAGCTGCGTCTGCACCTGGGCGAGATGCGCGATGGACTGCCGGATCTCCGGGGCCATTTTCACAGACACTATGGCACATTCGTCTTCGTCATTATCCGACGCGAGCGAAGAGCTCGGCGTGGACGATGACCCCGGTAAAGAGTCGTCTTCGTCGCCCTCCCCCGCGTCCTCTTCGTCATCCCGAGTGAGAAGCGACGATGAGCTGTCCGCAGGAGCCGCCTCCGGCTGTTGGCCCGGCTTGGCTATGTCCTTAGAACTTGTGGCTTGCTTAGACGAGCACGGCATCTCCTCGCCACTTTTATCCTTATTTCCACCAGTTAAACTGGCCAGTGCCTCTGCTGCGGCGATCGCCGCTGAATCAGACCGCTTCTCCGACGTTGAGGGCCGACATTCTTTATCGCCGTAATTCGATGCTGCTTCAGCTGCCTCTCCACCTGGCTCACACTTGTCACTGTGGCTTCCCGCTTGTTCCGCGCTACTGGAATCAACGTCGCCTTTCCTGCTCAAGTCCTGAGTGTCAGCAGCAGGAGTCTCAACCTGCTCCCTCGTCCCTGACCCACAACGGGGAGAGTCGTCCTCTCTTGACTTGTTATCCCCACCATTATCTTGTGCGTCTGCCTTTTGGGCTGTAGATTCAATTTTCTCCGAAACGTCAACTTTATCCCCAGAACAGTCATCCACTTTACGCAGCTTAGAGCGGGGGGAGCTACCTCGTTCAGCGCTAGAGCTTCGCTTCTTGGTGGATTCAGACAGCTTACCGCTGTCTACTTGCTTGCTCATTTTATCGTCCCAAGTAATAGAACCACAATTCGTATATTTCTGCAATGTAGCTGCGTTACTTGGGTATCATGCGTTTTCAAGAAATTACAGTGAAATTGCTGGCTAAGTTGGTAGTAGTCAACATTGTTCCATGTTCAGTTATCCGTATATTTGCGTAGCTAAATTTTAGCGGCCTAGCAGTGTAGCCTATCTGTACAGTACTTTGCGAGCTGCATGGCACTTCAATGGTATTTTACGCAAAGCCTCTGGTCATGTAGCCTATATAAAATTGTACACACAATTACACCAGTACCTCCACTACATCCGTGACAACCTAGGATTGCTGTTATCCACTCCCTTGGAATTGTTTATAATTTGTCCTTCCGCTCGCCATTACTGGACTCGAGGTTGCTTTTACGAACCAGAAAAACACTTTTTCTCATTGGCTGCAACTCACCGCGCGGAAATTTCTTGTCCAATCGCATGCATGGGTAGTGGCTATGTACAAGGCTCTTGACTTCCACGTTGCGTTCAAAATACGCATTAATGGATATCTCATTCATACCTCCCCTCGTACTTATATTACTATTAATGTAGACTTACCTAGGCCTAATAGAAATGCGATGTGTGCAAGATTTAGCCTAAAGGTCCTAAGGTCACTATTACGAGCCCTTTTCTCCTAAAACGATATGGGATGATCATTCTTCACTAGTCTAAATACTGTTGAACTGCAAATAACAGCAAGTCACACATCCGTAGTTTTTATTGATGAATAATTTCACTTTTATTATGCATAAAATAAGCACACAATATGGTGTTACTATTTCATGTGGAGAAGTCAATAGATTAGTAAATTAGTTTTTTCCATCAAGCATCATACATCAATTGTAGTCATTCAACTTAACATGATAGCCTACTGATAATCAGCGCACATTCAGGATATGAGAAAAGCGCAAATAAAGTAGTAAAGAAATCCACACTGCGTTAATATAATTTTAGCAATATTATTAACATAAACTGAGGTATCTGTGCTTTCAAAATGAAGGCATAAATGTGACCATGTATGATCAACCATCCATTGCCTGTTGGAGACAGACAATGACAGCTGAAAGTCTCTCTCTCTCTCCTCTCTCTCTCTCTCTCTCTCTGTGTGTTTGTGTGTGTGTGACTGCGACGCACATGACTTCATCACTGAGCGTAAAAGAAATAGGGGGTCACCAAGTTGAAGTCCTGATTCCTAAACAAGAATAAAGAAGAAAAAGAAGAAAAAAACTGTTGTGAAACCTTTTTTAAAAAATCTATAAAAGGAGTAGGCCCTAACCATAAATAAATAAGTCCTCAAGACACTTCCTACAACCAAGCAACACTTGTGTGCACTCCCATCCCCTAGCAATAGTATTGACAGATGCAGTAGTAATTCCTAGCTAAGGTCTCCTCTGTGCTGTAGATTGAATTTCCAAAATGTTTTGTTTTTCTCTTGCGGCACATTTATTTATTATGAGATGATCTCGAAGCACAACTACCATGATATTAAACATTCACAATCACAAGTCACAACATACGTTTACGCAGCATTCCATTTGGAAAGCACGATATAGTATTGTATAAGCTATGCAGTATGTGCAGTAGTGTACTGCATAGGGAATAATTACATGATGTCAATGGTGTTGATATTCTGTACACAGTGCTAGACTTTCACTTCCATAAAAGTTTCTCATTTATCTGTTACAGACAAATTCTGTCAGTTGTCATGATTAGTGATTAATTATTGGCAATGTGTGCTGGTATTAAAGTTATAGATACTTTAGATGGTATGGAGGCACTTGCCATTCAGCAAGCGTATGTATGCGATGGTTTTGGGAAAGAGAGACCCTAATGTTGTAATCAAACCTTTAGCATCGAATTTGACATTTAAGAGTATATCAAGTGTGACTATGCACTTTGTGTATGTGTAGCCTATTTATTTACATGTGTACATGTTTATTTAACCTCCGAATAATGTGCCTATACTATTCATGGGTTTAGCAGGTCCCTTTCCACAGGTGGGTTAATCAAGCACCATGTAATCTGCATTCATAATCTTGGTGCTTGATTTTATACACCTGTGGAAAGGAACCTGATGAAACCCATTAGGCTAATACTTAAGCTATACTGTACCCTATCCCCTACCATATGTGAGAAAGTGTGTGGTCATACCTGATGTATATGAGCCCTATCATGTGTAAAGAAGTGTGGTCATTTTACCTGTGAATCTTCTGTCCTTTTCTCCTCATGAACTCTGCGTCATCCACCGTCCACACAGAGCCCTTCACTCCCTCCACGCGCACAAAGCACTTGTGCAGGCTGAGGTTGTGTCTCACAGCATTCTGGGAAGACACACATACACGGAGGGGGACATTACACTCAGACCATATTCATATAGTATAAAACAAGACCATCCATTTCCTACATTTAGTATGCCCTTATTCAAAATGGTTTGTGTGTGTGTCTGTGTGTGCGTGTGTGTGTGTGTGTGTGTGTGTGTGTGTGTGTGTGTGTGTGTGTGTATATATGTACGTTAAACATCATCTCTCCTGCTGTACCTTCCATGTGGCGGTGTTATATCTGAAGTAGTGAAACATGTTCATGAACCACTGGTAGATCTCATTAAGGGCCAGTTGCTTCTCTGGAGAATCTAGTATGGCCTTAGAACATGGGGAAGCATCAGATAAGATTTTCACTTTAGATCCATGGAGAACTGACAGGATAATTGAGTTATTTGATATTCGCAAACATTAAAGCATTTGAAATAACTTATTACACATATTTATATGCCATTAATTACAGGATGAGCCCAAAATGAAAGTGTTCAGTCTGTTCAACACCTGTGTAATCTTAACGTGTTGAGATACTAGAAATAAATTCTAAGCTAAACTAAACTAAACTAAAATAATTATGGTGCTCAGTAAAATGCAATGATGCAACTCACGCATCTGATCATGGCAGCATATGTATAAGGAGGCCTGATGTTGTTGTTCTTGTAGCAGTCAATGGAGGACATAACACCTGCAGTGGATAATGGGGAAATTAGTGTATCATTATTTGTGGAAGCATTGCGGGTCATCACAAATATACGAGAATGTTCCAAAGAATATCAAAGAGCATAGAAGTTACTTCTTTGTCTGGGTTCACTCAGAGCCATATACTGTAGATAGGGCTCTGGGTTCACTAAATTCAACATGGAATTTTAGAACCTTGCGGAACAGAATCTTCTGTTAGAATGTTGAAAACCCCCGCTGAAGGGTTAAGTAAGGGATAATGTAGTTTCTGCTGGTAATTATCGTAAAATGAGTCCCAACAGATGAACAGTACCCCGATGTGCCAGCACGTCATTCAGTGTAATCATCTCCACCAAGAAGGTTCCTTTTTTTCCGGTGCCAACCGCCCCGATTTTTTGGCATAGGCCAAGGGAGACCTCAATTAATTTTGGAGCGGATCTGAATCACGGGGCAGATGCATTATTAACTTGTGTTCGCTGTGAACATTTGGCCTTGGTGGAGGTTTGTTCTTCTTCTGCTATGTTTTTGTAGGGCTCATATGGGACACTGATTGAAATGTAGCTCAGCTGTGGTACAGTATGTTCATGTCAGATGCAGGCTAAGGAGGAAGCTGCTGTCGTTTAGCGTCTGGCTCTTCACCAGTTGTGTAGTCTACATGTCATGATACGCAGGATTACGCTGTATGCCCACTGAAAAAGCATCACCATCTCAGTATACCCACTTCATACCGACAAGGATACGTATTAACATTTGAGGTTGATCACAGTATACCCACTACAGCTAACTACTACATCACAGTATATCCACTGCAGATAACTAGGCTACACCACTGCTCCTCACCTGGCAAAAACTGTGAGGCAGGGATGTGCAGGTAGCTGGTGGTCAGCACATCGCTTGGCGTCACCATGGCGCCCGGAATGCCCCCGTTTGGGAGCATGAACTGTGGAACCCTCAGAGGGTCCCCAAGGCTCATCTCCAACCCCTCATTCTGCACAGCACATGGGACACAGGGCAATAGCAGGTCAAACGATAACACACTGAATCTCTGACATGATTTATCATCTCTTAATTGTTACATTATTTCCTAAAATTGTGGTAGTGCAGTGGTTAAAGAGCTGGGCTAGCATGCATGCAGCCTGAAAGTTGTTGTGAGTGTGGGTGCACAGTGAGTGGCTGTGCACCGATTGCTGTACTGTACAAGTCAATGTATTACTCAATCAATTGCACAAAACAATGGAACAAATAGTCAGAAAATGAACTGGCGTTAAACATGTGTCCATACACATGTGCTGTAGTACCTCAGCAGTGTCTCCGTGGTCCGACAGATGCAGATGGAAGCGCATTTCCTGCATTTTCTTTCTCTCTAAAGCCAGCTGTCAAACACCAACATCATTTCAAGTCAATTATTATCATCTTCACCGGTGGTGATGGGTATAATTTGACTGGCTACCAACCAACCTCAGATTGCATCTTACACATAATGGGTAATGATATGCATTATTCAGAAAGCATAGACCAGATATTTCTGTGGGGACACAGGCAGCATTTTCACTTTCCTACTAGGTATTTTATGACTGAAATCTCACATCATACACACTCTTCTCCCCCAAGGACACATTGCGCTCGAACCCACTCAGCATGCCACTCACTCACCTGTTTCTCCAGGCACTGGACCCGCTCTCTCTGGCCCCTCAACTCCGCCAAGCTCTTGTCCCCAGTACCATGCTCAGGGCAGAGATGTCTGTGATGCAACAAATACAAAATAACCTCCAGTATACACAGACAGGATCCATCCGTATTATCTTACATTTGTATTCCTTATTTTGTACTCTTTTTTTTTTTATCATACCGACTGATGTCTGCAGAGTGTCATACAAGTTCTAAATGATGAATTTGTCTATTTGTGTTTGTGTTATTACTGATTTCCAATACCATACCTTGAGAAATAGGAAGGTTCCTCAAGTTTCTGGTTGCAACCTGGCCATCTACAGATGCCCTTAACAAACAGAGAGTTCTCAGAGGCTGCCTCAGAACCACCGCTGAGGGGAGAGGGAGAGAGAGAGAGAGAGAGTGAGAGAGGGAGGGAGGGAGAGTGGGAGGGAGAGAGAGAGAGAGAGAGAGAGAGAGAGAGAGAGAAAGAGAGGGAGGGTGTTTTGCTAACAATTACACTTTGGTGACTTGGTGACCTAAACTAAAGTAATCTCATTATTTGCTCTATATGCCTAGGTCCCATTGCTCGACTGAAATTCACTTTACATTGCAATTTACCTTTACAGTTAGACACAACAACAACAACAATAACAACAAAAACAGCAAAAACACAAGAAAATACAGATCAGATCATAACAGATTCAAATTGAATCATTGATTTGATTCCAAAGATATTTGTTTGTGCATGTCGAGAGAATGTGTGCTCATTTTGCGAGACTGTGTTCTCATTTTAGTAGGATGTGTGTTCAATTCAGACAATCGTGGGCTCATTTGTTAAACTGTGAGCTCATTTTTACTCATTCGAGCTCTACTTGTGCACAAAATTTGGCAAATGAGCAAATTATTTACTAAAATGCACGCACAATACTAAAATGAGTACACCATTTATTCAAATGAGTGCATGTTTAGTAAAACAAGCACACTATGCACTCGATATACAAAACAATCTTGTAATGACACTTTTTGGGCTCCTTATTTTTACCCACGTAATTAGCAATGCATGTCAGGTGTAAACCATCCCAGGGCAGATGGCCCCTTGAGTTTTGAGCGCTGCGCTCTCGCATTGCAGTGATAAGCGCCTTTGTATGTACAAGCAGCATACAGTGCTGTGCATAAATTACTGTAAGAACCCATGCTAAAGTTGACTAAAAAAGAGGAATAAATAATCATCTTTTGGAAACAATGAGGGAAAAATACAACCTTTGAGGACACACAATTTCTTTGTGAATCATGTATTGTGAATAAATCAATCAATCAATGTTATTCCTTAAAATACAGTGGACATAGCTTAGGGACCCCTTATGTTAACCCCCTATGGTCCAGGATACTATAAATCCTGATAAAGTTCCCTTGGCCTTTGGAATTAAAATAGTCCCAGCCTTCACCATACCTACTGCCGTGGTTTTATTTCAGTTAGCCTAATATCTTGTTTAATATGCATTGAGAGATGATCTTATGGAAAGTACCCCATGCCAATCTCGATACGGTAACGGGTATGTGGGAATGTCTCATTCGAACACATGCAATCACAGTGATCGCCCCAGCAAAACTCTATGTGCTGGTCATCTACCACCCACCAGGCCAACTAGGTGACTTTATGGACAAGCTGGACGCTCTGCTGTCCTCCATCCTTGAGCGTGACTGTCCGCTGCTCGTCCTTGCGATATGAACATCCACTTAAACACCCCAGGCTCAGCGGACTTGATCCACCCTTTTGACCTCAAACTGGTTCACAGCACGCCTACTCACAAAGCTGGCAAAGAGCTTGATTTGATCCTCACTCGGAACTGGGCCACAGACACCCTCATGGTGACGCCTCTCCATCTTTCTGACCACTTCATCCGGTTCAACGTCAGCCTGACAGAACTACCTCCAGCTCCTCAGCCGATGGTGACGTTCCACCGCAACATCCGCAACCTGTCTCCAACCCACTTCTCCTCCTTGATCGCCTCCGGTCTACCTCCACTCAGCACCTTCTCCTCTCTGGAGGTTAATGATGCCACAGACTCGCTCTGCTCCACACTGAGCTTGTGTTTGGACAAACGGTGCCCTCTTACTACAAGGCCGGCTCGATCCAAACACTCATCCATGGCTAAATGATACCTTCGGATCGCAGCGCACCAAACTCAGGGAGAAGAGGAGAGGTAATGGCACAAATCAACTACTGATGACTTCAAAAACTACCAGACACTGCTGCCAAGATAGCTTTCTACAATGACAAAAATAAACAGCTCCACAGACTCTCGGAAACTTTTCTCAACCTTCAAATCACTACTCAACCCTCAGCTGCCTCCTCCTGTCCAGCCTTAGGCTACTACGGATACCCTTGCCTCATTTTTTACAAACTAAATGGTGGCAATCAGCGGTCAATTCTCTTCATGCCCACAAGACTTGACAGACTCAGATATTGAACTCCTACAACCTCCGGCGGTTGCTGGAACATCTTCAGCAATCACGCCTCTCTCTAAGAATGAGTCATGACATGTAGTCATCCTGCCACATGCTTGTTGGACCCTATAGTATACCTACGCGCCTACTTCAGTCCATCTGGCACATTTCAACAGCGAAGAAAACTCTCAACCCTGCTCAAGTTGAGAAGACCGTCCTGTCTCACTCCTACCTTTCCTATCCAAAGGAACAAACAGTTTCCAAACGATCAGTTTTCAAACAATCAGTTTCCAAACAAGTCTCTAAATTCCTTTCACAGAACAATCTTTTGGATCCAAATCAACCTGGGTTCAGATGAGGCTATTGAAAAGGCTCAGTAGTCTGTAACAGAAGCCATAAAGAAAGCCGGGGCATCTGCTTGGTCATCAGTACTCCTTCTGCTTGACTTGCCAGCTGCCCTTTGACTCAGGACTTATTTGACTCAAGATGCTACCCAACTCCTGGTACAGGCAATAGTCATCTCACGAGTCATCGGCACGCCTGGTCTACAACCAACCCCAAAGAGCATATGTTACCCCACTGCTCATCCAGCTACACTGGCAACCTATGGCCTCCCGCATCAAATTCAAGTCTCTAACGCTTGCCTACAAAGGAATCAACGGCTCTGCTCCCACCTACTTGAATGCCCTCATACAGGCATATATGCTACCACCCGACCGTTTGCGCTCCTCAGACGAACAGCTCTGCCACCGGTATGCACAGGCCAATCCAAACTTGAACGCACTACCAGTTCTTACTAGATCAGGGACATCCCTCTCCATCTTCAAGAAAGGTCTGAAGACCCAGCTCAGCTTCAACTCAATTGATTAGATTAGGCACTACAGGTGACAGTCTTTCTCTTTAAATGAGCCGGCTCCCTGATAGCAAAATTATTATGGCTCAGATTTGGCCCAAAACTGGCTTGCCATTTTGGTAAAGCTTTGGGTGGATGTATGGCCCCTAAATGGTCCAAATATGGCATGCCAAAAGCAACCAAATGTAGGCCAAAGCTCACTCAAAGCCAATTTTGGATTTCCAAACTATAGCCCTAGTACTAATTGTGCACAGCTTGCAAAGAGTTAAAATAATGTTTGTGCAGGTGGCAGGATCACATGTGCACAATCCTAGTTGTGCAGTGATATCTTTAAGATAAACTTCATTATTGCAATTATTAGTCCAGTAGTTGCTACAGCTTTAATATAGGGGGAGGGGGTTTAGTACAGAACCCAGCACTGACAGGGGGCAGCAGAGAGCTCCCTTCACAATAATACGGTACATTATTAGGAAGGCCCCCCTCGAGAGCCCCCTCCCTGATAATGCTTTATATCATTAAGGGGCCCCAAATTGTCCAGCAGCACCACTGCAGACACACAGTGCAAGTAAGCATTGAGTGCCTAACTTTATGACACTGCCAAGGGGGCAGATGAATGCTAATTAAGAAAGTAGTCAATTTCTCATTGCACCTATACTCTCTAAATTATCCATATATTTAAAGGGACACTTCACTGATTAGCATTAAGCTTTGTATCTTAAAAAAACAGTCATGTTTTTGAATGGTTGTGCATCATTCCCTCCGTTTGCCTTGAGATGGGAGAAATACGGTATTCAATGGGACTTCCTGCTTTCAATTATGTAAAATGATTCCAACATTGAAATCCGTATCTCTCCCATCCCAAGGGAAACTGAGGGAATGATGCACGACCATTCAAAAACATGTCTGGTTTTCTAAAGATACCAAGCTTAATGCTAATCGGTGAAGTGTCCCTTTATGGTCTTCTCCTCAGTGGTGATCCTGACCATACAAATCCCAGTCAATCTCTTACAGTAATTTTGACTGACATATTGTGAAGCCACAATAAAGAGTAATGACCATAAAAAGAAAGTAACACTTACTCATAATTCCTAACTGCTGCAGTTAGGACCACAACCTACAGTTTTTTTCAGCACATGTTATTGAGTTGACTACAAAACCAAAGTTGAAACACTGTCAAATTGAAAATGAGCTCTCCACCTGCAGCTGAGGCCCTGTTAGTGCAGTAGGTATTGTGACAGTCTAATACTGTAAGCTAAAGGTTGCGAGGTTGATCCTCAGATGGGGCAAGGTATTTTGTTTTTGTTAAACCATGGGAGTAGAGTAGAGAAGTAGCGGTGAATCAGGAAGTTGTTGCATCAGCTGTGTAAACTGGATATTTTAAGTTTCTTTAGGAATGTTAAGTTCCAATTTACGCTTAACTATTCATTGCAACATTTCTTATAGGAACAGTTATGCACTATGGTGTTACTGTTAAGCATTTCTTATTAAGTATTTTCAGTTGGAGGCTACGCCAACTAAGCTGTAAGAAAGACAGATACAGAATGACTTTTTTACCTACTGCAATAGCACTTTATAATGACTCCCATCTGGGCAGAGAGAAAGGAATAACATTTTAAATATTTTTTCTGTATGTATGCATGTTTGTATGTTTTTGTTGAATGTTGTGTTTGTATGCTGCTGAAACACTGTAATTTCCCCTTGGGGATGAATAAAGTATATCTATCTATCTATCTATCTATCTATTGTTTGCGTGTGTGCTCAAACAACACGAATTAATTGCTAGAGCTATTCACCGTAGTCTATTAATAACTTAATGCATATTATTGTCTGTCTTGGTGCCACATTCTGTCTGTTTAATGTGTGTCTTATTGTTGTGTAATACAATTGTATTTTCAAGTAGCTATACATCAGCTCCTGCTCAGAGATGGGAGAGGTGAGCATAAATTGCATGCTAGTGCGCACCTTGTAAGTCACACATATTAACATTCTATTTACCTGGTGAGGCTTTGCTCAGGGCTGCCTTGTGTGCTGGCTGCTGCCTGTGTGTCAGGGGGAGGACCTTTATTTTGGCAAGAGGAGTCAGGCCAGTGAGGGGAGCTGTGGTTTGATCTGCCTTGACAATGAGCGTCACCTGAACGTTCCGTGGACAAAGACAGATCTGAGTGAGGGAAAAGAATCACTGATTTACATTAATAATGTCTATATTTATATTCGACGTTTGCAGTAGTCATTCATTGAGCAGCCATATTTATAGACTGTGCTATTGCCTTCAACTATATTCCGCTAGCAATACACAATTGTGCAAATCTGATTTTGTGATCTCCTGTGCACTGATGGGAGTTACAGTATTTTAGCATCAGTTGAGATAGCAGAAAACTGTACAAAGCACAAGATGACATTTGTTGTCCCTAATCTGTTATAGTCCTCATCTCGTCTCAGATCCAGTTCAGTTAAAGTTTGGCTTAAGATCTTAAGATAGAATATATAGAGCTGAGAAATTGGATTTTTTGGTGTCCCACTTTACCCATGTTCACCCTACTCTTTTCTTGGCTTGCCTTCATTTTTTGGCTTGTCTTATTTGAGGAGGAAACAGGTGAGATCTCTAATAGTTGGTTTACTTCTCACGAGACAAAGATAGCCAGGCTAATACTTTTTTTCCGAGAAAAACAATTTGCCTTTGGGAACTAGATGTGACCGAGGATATGTGCCAATATGAACAGTAGATATTGTGTCACATCAGATATTTTGACTCAGTAAGTAACTGCGTTGTATAGAAAACCCTCATGTTTTTCTTAGTTAAAACAGTAGTGTTTTGACTGTCTCCTTTAGTTGTGTTTGAAAGAAACAGTATGAATGTAATATACTGACATTACAGTACATTACATTATAGTAGTAGCCTACCAATAGCACCCTCAGTGATAGTAGTAGTTGTTCATTGTCAGTCAACCTTTGCCCTAATTTACCCTAATTTTATTGAAAACAATTCTTACATGCAGGCGCGTTAAGATAGGCTGTGGTGTAGGATGGCATACTGTACAGGGAAACTACACCGGCTGCGTAACTGAAGCGTTCCGTTCGCGTTGCGTCTGCTGCAACAGCATTCACTATAATCAATGGAAGTATCTACACAAGATTGCGGCGCGTAGCCTACTGTACGTTCAAGCAAAATAGACCAGTCTTTCTTGAATGTTTTTTACGCGTCGCGAACGGAACGCTTCAGTTACGCGCCCGGTGTAGCTTCCCAGTATGGCATGTAGCAGACACCTTTGTCCAAAGCGACTTACAAATAACAACAATACAATAGTTGAATTGAACAGAAAACCTTTTTTTATATATAAAACTTGATAAGGCTACACCCAAGGAGAATAGCCATGTCAATTCGACCAATAGCCTAATGAAAATAAATAGCCTAAATATAATATACAAACCGTAACGCATAAGAAACGCTTAATAAACTAAGTGCATGTTGAACAGATATAAACCCCCCTTGAAAGACTCAAAACTATCACAGCAGGACCGGAGAGCACTAGAGTGTTGTTGGAGTGTAACAGACCTTGGGGCAGCAGCTGGTATCCTTTCCGCAGAACTGTAGGTCTGTTTGGCCTCAGCTGCAGGGGCTGCTTATGGACCTTGATGCTGACACTCTTACAATGCCAAGGGAAACATCACATTATCATTCATAATCAGACGAGAGCCATCAACGCAGCAAACTCATCACAGAGTCATTCAGACATGCAGACAACAGCTATTAACAGAATTACTGAAATATTTAGGGGACAACCATTACTACAGAACCAGTCAAATGCTGAGACGGCAGTCAGTTATACTCTGAATGACTTGCAAAGTACCTGTGATATGTGAGCAGACTGAGCATGTGTGGGCGTGAACATAGACCCTCTTGACCTGACCCCACCTGAGAACTGTACGTATGAAGATGTGTTATCATTAGAAACACACAAACTACATGGATGAGTGCCTAGGTTTTACACAAACAACATATCTGGGCTGAACAAATTAATGGAGTAGTTGTGCTGTTGACAACTTAAATCAATCACCAACTATTTAAGGTAAAACATCTGAAATATCGGATTGCAGTTTATTAAACAGAACTCCTGTGTAGTTACTTCTCTATGATAGTAGAACTGAACATTTTTGGCAAGCAGACAAATTAAGGAATTTGAGGACCACTTTCTGACATTCTTGAGATCAAACAACTAAATGATTAATCGAGAAACTTGACAGATGAACAATAATCGTTAGTTATCACTCTGTATAATATCATCTTGTATCCGGCGCCCTGTTGTTTAACGATGTTGATTGGCCACAGACAGTGCATGTTGAGCCAGGTGTGTAGCGTTTGTTTGTATATTACGTGAATAGTATGCTAATCCTGATATGTTTCTTTCTACCCTGCCTCCCCTTATGAACCTTGATTCTGCAGTGTTTCATCTTTCCGTTCAAAAGGAATGTTTCCTTTTCTCTGTCACCTTAATGTATGCTTAGTTTAGGGGCTTTCCACTTCAAGTTCAACCTGGGCTCTGTCAATCGCCTTGAGACTCATATGTTATGGCGCTATATCATTGAATTGCGTATGGGATTTCTCAATGGTACACTGTAAACAACGCAAAAAGTTTCCCCAATTGGTGACGGATAAGGTCAATCTCCCTCTGAGGTGTGCTGGGTTGAACCGAGGCCTGTTACCTTCTCTAGTTGTGTTTTCTGGCCGTCACCTTCGTGGCCTTTCCTGCCCTCTGCTTTGTCATTGTGTGGCATTCCTGTGGAGAAAATCAGTTGATGTTAGTTTCACATTATTCTTGTGGGTTGTGTCTGATATTATGGTGCTCTAAAGGACCTTTGGTTATGTTAGATTGTGTCAGGTCATGTTAGTGCACAGTGCATCTGGGGTTCATTTTGGAATTAGATTTTGGTTAAAGGGATATTCCGCCATTTGTGGAAATACGCTCATTTTCC
>NC_085000.1:30984596-31057096 GCF_963854185.1 Sardina pilchardus | reverse complement strand
ATTTTGTGAATTGTAAACATATGAATAGCAGAATAACTACCAATACTACACTGTACTACCACTGTAAATTATGGAAAGCAAGAGTGACATACTGGCACACAATTTGTCATTCAAATGTAGAATGTTTTTCACAATTTCAAGATATTCATGAAGACTCACACATCATCTTTCTAAAATGTCATGCTTGTCTATTTATGATGGCAGACAGTAGCCCTAGGATAAATCAGTGGTATATTGATACTTCCCCAGCCCTGGAATTCACTTGATAGGAGCTATTTCTAGACTTTATTTGAACCAGTGGGGTAGTGGGTCAAATGTCAACTATCTCTGTGCTTTTCGCAAGTCACACAAGATCAATTGATCAGGGTTACACAGAGCGAAATGAGTGGGAATTCGATTCTATCAGTCTCAGACAATCTCAATCTCAACATCAGAGAAAACATCTCTAATGAGCGTCATCTAATACCACATGTCTGGTTATACAGTCATGCTGATAACGTACTGTAATTGACATATTGACTTGAATAACAACACTGTAAAAATGTTACTGGGAATTGTTGCTATTAGAATTTATTTGACTCAGAAACATGAGCTTCCTCTTACAATGAACAAAACCAAGTCTACCTATAACACAAAATTGTCTCCATAATGACCTCACTAGAATTTTAAAATCCAAGTAGCAAATATTTCTGAGTTGTTAGTACTTCAGCCCCACAGACACGTGAATTGCAGTAAACTGTTTTTCAGAATGGGACTGTAGTGTGTATTTTGCTTTATGCTGCCATGTGGAGTGTTGTTTTCTAGGTACAAGCAGTAAACTCTTGTCTGGCCTCAGTGGGACACAGATTAAGGCCATGTCCCGCTTATTCCCCACTGGAACGGTAGAGCTGTATGTATGTAAAATTGCGGCCAAAATCTATTAAGAAATTAAAACAGCAATAAAGACAGTTGAAGGTTTTTTGGGGGAATGTTTAGGAGAATGAGTCTGAGAGGATTTTGTTCATCTAAAGTGGCTTTTCAAAAAAAAAAAATATTTTCTAAACAGGGAAGGGTTGTAAGGGAAGCCTAAATGTAGACCTCCCTTTCAGTGGCTTTGGGTGGGTTGAATAGGCTTCTGTCTCCTCAGGATAATAATAATAATAATAAACAAAATAATGCATTTTATCTATAAGGCACCATTCAAGACTAAGGTTGCTTCACAGATAAATGTCTGAGGATCTTTTTACCATGAGGCCTCCCGTGTTGGAGAAGACTTTACGGGAGAGTTGGGTGAATGCAAGTGCACAAGGGCTGATGGACAAATGTTAAAAGATTCAGAAGCTGTATCCAACTACTAGGTGCAAGCACTTATGCTAGCATGTAAAAAAATAAACTGTAAACATCTCTGCACTGTCCAGTCCTGCATGAAATACGGAACATTGAAAAAACGAAAAAGTGAACTGAACGAAACTGATGTAACATAATTCATCAATAACTGCTGTACAACCTCCACATTTTTCTATGATGAATTGAAGGAAAAGGGAAAATAGGTTGATCAAATAGAGATGGATTATCTGAATAATTTGATCCCTCGAAGGCTTATACCCCAAATAGAGTCTGGAGACTCCGACACTCTCACAGTGCATGTTCTCTCTAACATATCACCCTCAATTGTTTGACGTTCTTGTTTGTCTCCATAATTTGGTATTTTAAACAAATTTAGCAGTTTTGGCTATAGTTTTAAATTAGTTGGCTGTTTCATGATTAAGTTTATGTAGGCTATAAGGCATCAGAGCTGCTAATGGAGACCATTAGGATGCATTTCAGGATGAAGAACTATCTTGCGCTTTGTCGTTAGATACATTTTAACGACAACTTGCTTGTGAGTCAACTAATCAAAGCAATAATACTACTACTACTAATAATAATAATAACAATATATAGCAATATATAGTAATGATGTAATATGATAAGAACAATATATAGTAATATATAGCAATATAAAATGGTTGATACATAGGCCTATATTTTATGTTTTAAATTGCTTCATTATACTCTTGGGTATCTTCATCTAAAAGGTTAACTTACCTGAATATGTGGTCTCAATGAGGTGCTGTTGAGGTGTAATTCACATCAGAGGGCCTTTATATGCAGAAAAAAGCCACTCCCTCTTCACTTACAACAACTTTGCACACATACAACCAATTGTGTGTATTTGGCACTTGTTTGTGAATGCTTCATGTAGTAACTTAACAGAGCTCTGCCCTGACTTTTGCCAATGCATGCACACAGACAAAATCAAATTTATTAAAGAATAAAAGAGTTAAAAAGTTATTTCAGTATGAGATACTGCCTATAGGAGGCAACTTAATTTTGCAGCAAAAATCATTATCTGTCAGCTAAATGTGCAGTGTTTTGTCACGCTATATCGTGAAACTTGCTGACAATCCGGCATGACTAAGAGGACTAAACTCATGTACAGAAACAGAAATGTGAGCATGTTGATTCGTCATAGCTTTCTGTGGTTCCAACTGTATGCAACCTAGAGGGAAAAATGGGAGAGAAGATGCTGAGCAGGTGCTCAACAGAGGCCACAAGTGAAAAAAAAAAGCGAGAGCGTTTCACCTGAGCTGTCAGAAGCTGAGGAGAGAAATGAAATACGGTAACGTTCTCATACGGGCAGCATATCTCTGTGTGGTGTGTTTTACCGAGATGCAGCATCAGATTTTCAGGCAAGGTATACTGTATGTGGTGTATGTCTTGAAGGATAGTGGTTTCCAGGAAGCAGGCTACAATAAGACAGACTCAGCAGTTTACCTCCTGAACAACTCTGATGGTAGAGGGGTTGTGACTGAATCCTCTATGGCCTTAATTTAACATGGAGTAACATTACACAAAGGTATAACCCTGACATTATCCAAAGGGGCCAGAGGCTCATCTGAATGTACATGGAGCTTAGGAGACGGTTTGAACTAATGGAGAAGGACCTTGTGATGCTTTATTCGAATAGTAGCCTAGAAATAAGAAACTGGTACTGTCATTGGCAAACTTTGTATCTCTGTTGTCCCTGTGTCCCTGCATAAATCTACTTCATATTAGTCCTAGAATTGAAGGTTTCTTTTTAATGGTGAATTTGGCAGTGTATTGTGATGACGATAACACTGAAAATACATTAGTAAGCGCATAACAACAGCAGCCATTGGGTCAAAGATCCTGAACATTTTTATTGTTCTTTTATCTCCGTACAACTTTGGACATATGGATATCCCCCGATAATCCGTGGAAAGAAATTATGGAGAAAAGCATGAGATGCTTAGAGGAAAACCCTGTTACGTCTTTGGAAAGTCCGCGGCGGGGGGTATATGACGCGGGGCCAGGCCCTCACACAAAAACATGGTTACGGCATCTCTGAGACCTGCCATGCCTCTCAAGATCTCTCCTCTCTTCTCTTTAAGAAGGAAAACAACACAAGTGCAAAAAGGTCACTTCTGGGTTTTTTTTCTGGTTTTATTTGGTACAAACTGTGCTGTACTTGTTTAACAGGGCTTTGTTTCCTCTTTGAGCTTCACCTCAATAATAGTTTTGTGGCTTTTTGGCTTCCGTGATAAGGACACATGTTAAACGTGACATGGACTTGGCCGCTTTTTGGGCTTTTTCTCCGTGCACGTTTTTGTACATGCGAATGTGTGTGTGTGTGTGAGAGAGAGAGAGAGAGAGAGAGAGTATGCAAGAGATGCAGGTGTTCGGTGTGTAGGAGGGAGTGCAGGTGTGTGCGTGTGGTTGTGTGTGTGTGTGTGTGTGTGTGTGTGTGTGTGTGTGTGTGTGTGTGTGTGTGTGTGTGTGTGTGTGTGTGTGTGCTAATATTCTGTGGGTTTTCAGATGATTATCAGTGCTCGGTATCAGCTGTGAAAGGATGAAGGTGTAATGTGCTTGAGCTGCTATTCTACAAAGTTCTGCTTCTAAATAAATACATAAATAAATACACATTTCATATGAATGACATTGACAAAAAGGTCAATAAAATGTTTTGAATGTTTTAAATAGTAAAGAATTGACTAATCTAAAAATAAAATTGTATTTTAAGTACAAGGTAGGCTATATAAAATATATCCCCTGGTAAATAGAAATATAAACAGAGGATGCATGGGTAGGAACATGGACAGAGCTAAAATAATAATAATAATAATAATAATAATAATAATAATTAGGAGAGTGTAGTGCACTCCAAGCTCTTACTCATCTATTTAGAACTGAAAAAGAACGATATAGATAACTGACGTTAAAAAGCGTCCTACAACATCTAGTTGGAGCCATTCTTTTGTTTCCACATGCTAATGGAAATACTTATGATAAAGTTCAATAGGCTATGCAAAATGTGTTAAGAGGCAGATTTATCAAATGTCTGAATACTGTTTCTTCATTCCTTATCATTTTCCTCCTTTTGTATTTTCCCACAAGGCCTAGGCCTACTCAGGGGTTTTATCAGGTCCCTTTCCACAGGTGTAAAAAATATCAAGCACCTAGAATGTGCTTGATTAATACACATGTGCAAAGGGACCTAATAAAACCATGAATACAAAGGCCCTGCTTTCTAGGATATCTCAGTAGTTTGGAAAGAACCTCAGTCTAGCAGATGCCAATCGCATAGAAGCAGCTGCATGTATGCCTTCTAGATACAATTACAAACTGATACTACCATCTAGTGGGCTTTTCACTAGGAGGTTAACTGCACCATGAAAGTGAATAAGTCGCCAAGACGACTGTAGCACGAACCTGCAACCGTGATGGCAGTCAACCCCTAAATTGATATTGTTTATAGTTAATATTGCTATTCTCCCTATAGTCTGACCAACGTTTTGAAATTGTTCACTGTTAAATGTAGGCTATCGTTGTATTGTTTTTATTTGTATGTCGCTTTGGATAAAGGAGTCTGCCAAATAGCATACCCATAACCATAATCATAACCTACTGCTTTCAAATGGGCGCGTTCGTAAATTGCCACTCCGTTAGTAGCCTAAATTCTGAATTATCGTGTTTATTTAGAGCGTGTCAGATTGAATGTATGAACGCACCCGTAGCGCTCTATGATCTTTGGGTCACAAATGTAATTTTGTGACGCAACAAACGAACCATGCAGAATTATAGCTGTGCCGCCAAACAAATTTCAGTCCAGTCTCCAAGTCCGGGTTAAGTCTGAAGTAGGCTAGGGTATCGAAGCCCCGGCAGGCTACAGGGCCCACCCACATAAATGACAGGTAGGGTGCGATTTTGTACTCGGACTGGTGCTACTGTCACGTTACGTCCGTATTTTCTGTCGGGGGAAATAAAAGCACCTCAACTGGCTTTTAGAGGGGGGCGTGTATGTTTGGAGCGACCGAAAGTAGGAGGGGGGGAAGAGGCTACCACCAACACGCAGCTATTCCTCTCGTTTTGACCGCGGTCAAATCATGGACACATAATTCTATCTATAAATAGAAACTTATTCTTGTCGATCCAAGCCGAACATCTGCTATGCGCGCAATGCACAGTAAAGTATCGGAATCACTGGGGAATAACGAAGCAGAATTCGCCTCCAACGCTGCTCAGTTCTCCACTGGCGGCGTGCAAGGAGACACGTCCTAACCGGGTCTAGACCTAAAGGGGTGGATGGTTTAAGTTGTAGCCTTCAATAGGTTAACGAGTTGCATTAGAGTGGTTGCAACAAGGGGCATGGCTTATATTAGCTGCTAATCGAAACATGACAAGATGTCACAAAACAATAAATTCTTAGCCATCCCGGATCAAGGCGATCTCTTCGTCCCGGTAGGGAATGGAGGATCTGAGAAGCGCAGCAATTCTCCCGCGGATGACGAGGACGAGGAACCCGAGGATGACATTCGACTCATACCCAGGTCCTCTCCCGTGCCCAGGAAGCGCGGCCCATCAATTGCTGATGAGACAGCGGAGTATATGCGAATTCGACTGGCTTTTAAACGCCGAGTGTCATTCGCCGATGCCACAGGTGGAGAACTCGTGGATGTGAAAGAATTTGTGGCCTTTGATTCAGATGATGATGAAAGCGCCGAAAGATGGGAGGCAGAAGAAGCCCGTTATCGTGCAGCTGTGCGCGAACCGACTTACAGCATGTATCCAGAGTTTCAGGGCTTAACCGGCGATGATTTGAAAGCGTCGGTGCGCACCCACAAAGTAGAAGTGGAACCTGTGTCTTCTGACCCTGATGATCCGCTGACATTCTCCGGAACAATTCGTGTTCTCAATATTTCGTTCCATAAGTCAGTGTATGTGCGCTCTACCATGGACGGTTGGGGCACCTACTTTGATTGTCCGGCAGATTATGTGGAAGGCTCTTACGATGGAGAATCCGACCAGTTCTCATTTAAATTGTCGTTTGCTCAACCTTACCTTTTCCACGGCGCGCGAATTGATTTTGTAGTGCGTTATGAAACGTCAGATGGAGAGTTCTGGGCTAACAACAACGGCAGGAATTATTCGGTTACACTTATTGTTACGTTTGAAGACCGTGCAACTCACGCCTCTGCCATGGATATGCATAACGTACGAGGTATACTTAAGCCGCCAAGACCTGGGTAAGTATTTTGAGTAGCCTAGTGAGTATTTTGACCGGTTAACCTAGAGCACTAGCAGCGGAACATATTGTACTATGTTGCCATGCGCGCTCTCTCTCTCTCTCTCTCTCTCTCACACACACACACACACACACACACACACACACACACACACACACACACACACACACACACTGTTGAGTGGGGAATTGAATAAAGGCAACCGCCTCTTCCTTAATTATAATATACCCCCAGTGGCATTATTATCAGTGCCTTTGCTGCTCTCAACGGAGCGTGAGCCTTGCCTGGCACTAACTGTAGCCTACTGGCTGCTACGTGTTTTCAGGCAGGTTCGTCTCCGAAGAGGAAATGCAAACGAAAGCCATAACACTTCGCATATGGTCAGAGATGACAAACGTCACTAGTCTGTCAAGTCATTCCACTTGCAGAACATCCAGATCTGGCCTTCAGTCGATAGTGCACACACCCCTCAGAATGGCAACAATCCAGGAGTGTGAGAGGAGCTTGAAAATAGGACAAGGCAGGTGTCGCTTTTAGCCTGATTTACCCCTGACCTTTCTGCGGCAAGTGGTGGGAGACAGAAAGAGAGAGGAGTGGGAGACTGGGCTGACTGACTTCCTGCTCTGACTGCAGTGGTGTCTGTGACGAGGGCTGAGTGATCATCATTTTCCTCCTCGGTATAGCGACTAACCCCCCACCCACACCCCATCCCTGACACACACACACACACACACACACACACACACACACTAGGCCTACCCTTTCAAACCACATCATCATTCAGTGCGTTTAACGTGAAAGGGCAAAAAAGAGTGGGGCCCAAACGGATCCATACATGACAAGCCATAAAGGTTAGCTACATTGTAAAGCGTACCTTACCTAGTCTAAGCAGTCAAAGGTGGATTCCAGTATGGCAGTTCAAAGGATGTGGGTGTAGCACCTTCACATGTGATGTTACTGAAGTAGGCTAAAGTTACTCGGGCATGTTCTAGACTGCTAAGTTGTCAAATCTACAATTGACAGCTATAATATTATTTCTCTTGTGCATTTGTGCATGTGATCTTACTTGTGCACTTATCATACCGGTGTGTCAGGTTAACATTTCATACACCAAGCAGAGACTAGCACTTGATGTGCTATGTGTGTCATATGTTACTCATGCAGTTTATAGGCTATTTATTTTATCATTCTCATAGATCTACTGCAATACCACACGCAGATGCCGTGCAAAACGACTGCGTTTCTTTGGAGTGATAACAAAAGAGGACCGACTAAGATGCTCCGCATTGTGGATACATGGCCCAGCAGATTTACAGGGTGCTAATACGATGGCACCTCGCAAACCACATAGGTGACCACGAGCAAGAGCGAGAGGCCATCACGCGAAGCCAAGTATCCTAGCAAAGGGTAATTAGAGCAGGTTTTGGGCGACTGTGTTTGGTCAGGTATACCGCGTGATTTGTCATCCGCATGAGGTCACATGTAAGGGGAAAAGGGTGAAGGTTTTGAGGGGGCGCGGCAGGTGGAGGAGGGTAGGGTAAGATGGGGCGGGGACGGATAGAAGGCTAGGAGTGTGTGTGTATGGGGGGGGGGGGGGGGGGGGTTCAGGACAGTCCTCAGAATCTCTGAGGTCCTACGCTGAAGCAGCTGAGATGGTATCACTGGAGGCAAATGCCACCAGGGTCATCGTGACTTTCCACTGGCGGCTCTTAAAAGGAACGGCAACAGGAACAGGCATGTGTCTCGTAGGACCTGGCCTTCTGAGGAAAAAGGTCACGTAAACGTACACCGTAAATTGCCACAACTTACTACTGAGTCGTATAAGAGACCGGTTTCACCCTTATGGCCATTGCGTAGAAGTGCATGTGATAATGGCGACTCTGAGCCAATGTTTCATCAGTGACTTTTTATTAGTTCATATCATGCAATCCCCCCCTGCCCCCAATAATGATGAAATAGACAACACGTTACTACTCTCCACTCCAAATTGGCTAAAGGTATTTTTAGCTTCCAGTGAGAAGAGTTTCTTCTCCTCCATTGCCAGATTACAGCACAGCCTTTCTGTGATCTTCACTACACATTAATCTCACCATCTTCCACTAAAAGAATCCTTGTAGAGCCTTACATCCCACATCAACTCCCATAGGAGTCAGTGCCAAAGGCTAAATGTGCCTGCTGTTGACCAAATTAGGCCTGTGCATTCTGATGTTTACCTACATATTCTCAAGTCATACATGACCACTACATTCGTCTAATTGTTTGAGTTGGCTGAGTGGCATGGAATGTGATCTTTTCAAACGACCCTCTGTTCCTCCTCCAGAATGGACTATGATGACTCTGAGGACTACGATGATGAAGGTACATGTGAAAAGGCCCGATTTAGCCATTTCGACACAGCGCTGAAAGCTGCTGTCAGCAACGTAGTGCATGAACACTTAAAGGTTAAAAGTTTGCAACTGTGGCGCAAGAAACGCCTAGGAATCACACTTACCATGGATATTACTCTATAAATCTGTGGTAAAGAGCTTGCCTGTACATTTTGTACTAAAATGGCATGACGTCTTTCCACACGTAAAGTAGCTCTTATAAAACATGTTTTTTATTTTGTTATTTTGCTGAGCCCTTACAGTAAATTGTGTTGACTGTTGACAAACGATGATTGTCTAAACTATAAATAAACATGAATGAGTTTTACAGAGCTATTTTAATCAGTGACAGCTAGTTAGGTTACCTGGCATGGCATGGCATTGCATGCTGTTGAAGCAACGTGTTGAATGACTGGAATTGTGTGGTCACTGTTTCCATGAACGATGCAAAACAGAGCGAAGACAATAACGTTTTTATGAGCACACAAATGGAACCAACAGTTGCAGGTCAGGACCATGAGGAGCAATTAGGCTAACGGAATCTGACAAGAATTGTTTTGTAAGACATGTGGTTTTCACCTTTCGTCCTGGACATGGTTAGACAGCAATTGAATCAAATAGATGTTCTAAGAAGAGGTCTGGGACTCTCTTAGGCATGGTAATCAACACCTAGGGGCCTAATTTTAATGACACAGTGCAAAGTCTTAAGTCTAACTAAAGCTAATTTAATCTCAAATCAAGGAAAGTGTGCCAATTCGCGATTTTAAACACTATAGACATGACCTTAAAGGGATAGTTCGGGTTTTAAGACACGAAGTTATATGGGTTCCCTGTCAGCAACGTTGTGCATCAGCACTGACTTACCCCCCGACAGCGTCCTGTGAGCCGAGATCCAGCCGGTTTTTGATCGTTTTTGATGCCGGACTATTTTCTTCAGCAAGTTTCTGGGGTCACGAAAGTAAAGTGTTTTTCTTCTCAAAACCATATGCGTTCAACAGAGTGATATATTTGCACCACAAAAACGTTGTCCAGCTGTCAGTAGCGCGCAGTGATAAGAATCGCGAAAAATAAGTAGGCCTAGGCCTAAGTGATAACGAGGTTTGAATTTTTCCTGGACAACGTTTTTGTGGTGCAAATATATCACTCTTTTGAACGCATATGGTTTTGAGAAGAAAAACACTTTACTTTCGTGACCCCAGAAACTTGCCGGACTACTTTCTTCAGCATCAAAAACCGGCTGGATCTCGGCTCACAGGACGCTGTTGCGGGGTAAGTCGGTGCTGATGCACAACGTTGCTGACGGGGAACCCATAACTTCGTGTCTTAAAACCCGAACTATCCCTTAACCACAAACACTGATGGGTCAGCCCTGTGCTCCCACATGTGTATTCATGGGTTTCATCAGGTCCCTTGCCACAGGTGTATTAAATCAAGCCCCATGCATTCTGTATTCATAAACTAGGTGCTTGGTTTTATACACCCGTGGGAAGAACCTGATGAAACATGAATAGTTCATGCGCGAGAATTCTGCTTGTTGATGACTTGATGATTTCTTGTTGTTTTGAAAGTGGCTGTGGTAAACGGCAGTAGCAACACCTGCAAACATCTAACATTTGCAGTTGGAGGAATATGTAAATTTATACAGCAAAGGTAAATACATTGTTTCCTGACTGCCCGATGTGGTTTATTATCAGTTTGTAAAGGTTAGACGAAGTAGGAAGTAATGTTACGATTCCCTGAGCAATGTGATTGGGCTGGCCGTGCCAATGTCTACTCCATTACATAACATTTCCCAATGAAGAGAACCCAGGCTGTCTTCATGAAGTGAAACAGAGTAGTGAGTCTGGTGAAACCAACTACTGAAATTGCACATCAGCAGGAGGCCATGGGCTCATAGGTTTTGGTAATAGGAACTGAAATGCGATACATTTACCATCAAAATGCAGTGCTGCATCAAAGTGCTCATTTAAACTCTTTACCACAATGCACAGCACTGTTTGAGCTGCATACAATGTACTTCACGCTGCATAGTATGATGAAATCATGGCAGGTTGTTCAGATTAAGAACACTTTTATATTTTCAGAATAGGTCTCTGGAGTCCTTTGCTTTTAGTTTAGAAGATATATTAAGTGAAAGCATGATTACGGTGCTAGTGGAGTGACTTGGGGGGAAAATGGGGAAATGTTTTATTGTGGCCTCATCAGAGTCGACTTCCTGTTGAGTCATTAGATGGTTTCCTGTTCTCCTGTTTTAACACAGGGGCTAGAGGGGAGCCAGAGAACCAGCTACGTCCGGTGCACCCTGTGATCGTTCATCCTGAGATGGACATAGACGTAAGTAGGCCTGCCACAGTACCACTCAGGCACTTAATCCAGAAAGAGAACACTCAACAATGCCTTCTTAAATATTATTCTATCCATCAAACTATTTTTAATATTCTAGAGTAAAATACAGTGATGTACTGTAGGCATAGAAAATCACAATATTCACCTTACATGTGGTAGATGTTTAATATAATATAAAACAGTTGTAAAAGTGAAATTGAAAGGTCACTCAATTTGTATTTCAACACATATCTTTTCAACATCAATATCCTAGAGAAATAATGAATAGTCGTGCTTGTTAGTGGTCCAATTGTTTGATGGATATTATAGCACACACACTGATTCCACAGCTGGCTGTAATTGTGTAACTCTTATTTAAATATATAAAACTGCTCTCGGACTTAACCAAATATGTCATACAGTGTTTTAAGGGCTGACAAATTCTGCAATACTGGATGTTGATTAAACAACATTTATTTCACAAGACTTACAACAGACACAAACAACATAGCATTGACGCAACACTTGTGAAAAAGGAAAGTTAAAATAAATACCTACATACATAGTACATGACACAGATGCAGAAATACATGCATAATACAAACGAGCACAGAAATTAAATACATTCATTGTTGTTCTAATTATAACTCAGGAACATCATGTTGACAAATGTATCTGATGTAAAATACTATTTGCTTATTGCTGGCAGAATTAACCCTGATAATGTGTATGTATGTATAGATGTTTGTGCATCTAATTAGTTTATGTACATGTGACTATATGTTTGCGTCTCTTGTTAATATGTTTGTGCTGTACATATAGGCTGTATGTCTGTTAAAGTAAAAAATGTTATAAAAGCACAAATATCCGCTGTTTCTGGGTCGTTATGTTGGCTTCATTTATAAAGAGAATGGAAACATCATTAAAATCATTAAAAAATGATTCATTCAGACCAGCTTTGCTGCTAATCTCACGTCATTCAGTTATAATGTCAAGATTAAACATATTCGTCCACTTCTACAAACTGACAATTTAAATAATAATTTCAGATACTGCAGATATACATTTGAAACTTGTTATATTTCATATTTAATATGCCATATTATATATCTCATAAAATATTCTAATGAAATTCTTTTCCCATTGCTAATAATGTTCCTCCTAATGGTTATGTTGGTTTTTTCCTGTTTCACCTCAATGGCTGTTTTTCTGTTGAACACAGCTTATTGAAGCTTCCGCAAGACATTAGGTAATGTGCACAGAGCTCGTTAACTGTCTGTTGTTAGTTCGTCAACTGTCTGTCACCTGCATGCGCTGACCATGCCCCCCCCCCCGCCCCCCCCCCCATTCACCCATGCATCTCCCAGATGTATTAATATCGTGATAGAAACAATAACAGAGGATGGCCTCTCACAGCCTGATTCATCTAAAAATCATCCTTCTTAATCCTGCCCCTGTGAAGCCACACTACAGCATGGTTTAGTCTCCCAGCTTGAACACACTGGATAGAACTCAGCTGATAGTGTGTTGTATTGGCTAAGTGGAATGTGTTCAGATTCTTCTGTTTCCAGCAAAAACAACAGTGACGACAGGAACAGGATTGAAGAATGCTCATGAAATAGATCTAAATAATGTGAATTAATACTCTTTCATACACTTTCAGTGATCACCTGGAATTACAACACTGGACTGTGCTTCCAAAATTGGAAAAATGGAAACCTGTTCTTAAAACACATTACAATCATACATATTAATATTAATCATTAAACATTTTGCATTTCATACAGTATGCCATTGTAGTTAATGGTAGTAATTTAGTGTCCACTTAAAGGTGCAGTCAGCAATTGTGCATGTCATTGCATTTTTCTTATTTTTATGTTATACTTAAAAGTTCTTAGCAGATGCTTGTCCAAACAATTTATTGTTTATTTTAATCAAGGACCAAACCAAACACACCAGGGAGGTATATCACCCCTCCCTTCAGCATTCTCAGAGAAACTTCAGACAGTGTTTTGTTTTTGTTTGGGGGACAGGCTGACCCCAATTTGTTTGTTTCCAGTTTTTCGGAGCCTGAGCTGCCTACAGAGACCCTTTTTTTCCACAGTGTACGGGATGGGCAGCTAGTGGATCATGAGTTTGCTGAATGTGACAATCACGTACGATTGCTGACTGCATCTTTAATAATGAAATAAATACGATAATCAACAATCGAATAAAACATAAATAAATACATTTACATCTGTGTCATAATACAGGTACATGTTTTTAATCTAAAACAAAAACTTAATTTATCACATATCCAGAAGAGTTCTAATTAATGTTTCTGTAGGGTATAAATTCATACACATATTGTAACTGTATTACAAACTGAATTTAAGGATGATTTGCAGAATGACAAGTAGAATCAGTTTCTGTTATGCTTGGCTACTTGATTTTTGTCAAGTGTGTTTGTGTTTTATGACAACACAATATATCAACAGGAAACATTTCTGCCTTATATCCTGTATTAATTTGATTTGAAACATTCCAGTGCCATAATATGTGTGTGTATTGTCTTTTAATTTGACTTTGAATATACATTAGATGTCAAAATGTTGACATCTTTGCTTTTCATGTACTGTATGTCTATAGGAGCTTCATTGCCACACTAAATGACGCATGGTTGTGCACTGATGTGCAGTTATGTGATGCATTGTGTTCAACAGAGGTGTACTTTGAATATACAGTGAGGAGAAAATGTATTTGATACCATGCTAAAGTTGCCTAAAAAGAGGAATATAAAATCGTCATTTGACAATTGATCTTAATGTCTTAATTCAAAAATTGAGTAAAAATAAAACCGCTAAGTACGCCAATTTTCTTTGTGATGGAAGAATGTTTCGTAAATAAATAAATGTTCTTCCTAAATGCTAGGGGGAAGTAAGTATTTGACCCCCAATGTAACCCTATGGGAATTCAACACATAGGGTTAACATAGGGGCGGGCAGATTTTTATTTTTTAAGGCCAGCTATTTTATGGATTCAGGATATTATGCATCCTGATAAAGTTCCCTTGGCCGTTGGAATTAAGATAGCCCCACATCATTACATACCCTTTACCATAGCTAGAGATTGGCATGGTGCTTTTTCCAGTAGGCCTATTAGCCTGTTTGATGTTCATTGAGCTCAATGCAAATCAAACAGGCTAATAGGCCTACTGGAAAAAGCACCATGCCAATCTCTAGCTATGGTGAAGGGTATGTGATGATGTGGGGCTATTTTAATTTCAAAGGCCAAGGGAAATTTATCGGGATGCATAATATCCTAGATCCATGAAATAGCTGGCCTTTAAAAATAAAAATCTGCCTGCCCCTATGTTAACCCTATGTGTTAAATTCCCATAGGGTTACATAGGGGGTCAAATACTTCCTTCCCCTAGCATTTAAGGAAAACATTTATCTATTTACGATACATTCTTCAATCACAAAGAAAATTGGTGTCCTTGGCGGTTTGATTTGTACTAATTTTTTGAGTTAAGGCATTAAGATCAATTGTCAAATGATGATTTTATATTCCTGTTTTAGCAGGGTATCAAATACATGTGCTCCTCACTGTATATATAATTATGTTTAACGATTTGACTGTAAGAAGCATGGGGATATGTACATAGTGAAGAAACCCAGTACGCCAAGAATGCTCACTATATGTTGAGACTGAATAGAGGCTCCTTTATTTGGCTCTCTTGGGAGACAGCCAATGGGAATTGAAGTAAATGGGAGGACACAAAGCACTTCCTGGCAAATTCCCTTAACTACAGAAGCTGAAAATATCCATGCACTATGTGAGGGGAAGTCAACTAAGAATGTGGATCACCAAAACCTCTTCTGTGGTCTTTTTGACATTACGTATTCAAACAAACACCCAAGACCATGTCACACAAATTATATAGGGTGTTTGTTTTGTTTATTATCCTTTTTAAAAAAAAAAGAAATCCTCATACATTTCTATTGTCTATTGTGTAAATGTCACCTGCCTTTTGTTTTGAATAATGGTTCACTGAGCACCCCTGATGAGTCAGTTTACTGCTTCAGCATGGTGTCTGAAGGCTCAGTACTAATTCTTTGGTTCTTGTTCTCAAACGTCAGGGTTCCCACTGTCAGGAAAAAATTGTGTATTTATTTCTTTAAAAAATTATTCCCATGCCGAGCCTGCAGACATTTTGGATTATAGTGGATATGTACGAAAGCTCTTTGAAAAGCAATGCCATGTTATTTTTATGTGTAAGTGGCATGGTATTATTATTGATTTCATGTTTTTCTTTTCTTTTAATATAACTAAATATAATTTTTGGTGTTAACGTGTACGTATCAAAATATTTTATTGATTCTTAAAGCTACCAGATTTCATAGGAGCCAGTTTTTGTGCTCTGCATGATCAAACCTGTGATAAATGGTCATGAATAGTCACAAAACCTTTGTATTTAGGTTAAGGAACCCTGATTATTGTCATTAGCTGGGATTATTGTATCTGTGTTTGTCTGTTGCTTGTATTGCCTGTCACTCTCTGCCTCTGTATTACAGGTGGGAGGTCAGGAGCAGGGATCTCTCTCCAGCACAGACCCTTCGCAAACAACAACAAAAACAACAACAACAACAACTGCAGCAACAACAACAACAATAACAGAAGGCACACCCTATTTTAGCACTACCACTGACCTGACTGCTCCAACCACTGAGTGGAGCCCATGCGTTCAGCAAGACACCACAACTCAAGCCAGCACTTCCCTGCCACTGCCAGGACCAGAACTTGGATCAGACCTGAACCACCCACCACAACCACGGCAAGAGAGCCAAGACAGTGAACCAGCAGTCCAGGATGAAGTCCAAGATGTAACTTCAGTCCCAGCATGTCATGGTGAGTTATCAGCCCTGGCACAACACACTATCGCTGAAGACAACCTTGGATTGAGGTCACCCTCAGAGACCAGAGACACAGACCCTAAGCCTGAAGTAGCAACAGACATACCTCATCAATCAGACCTTCTTGCCCGAGCTCCCCCGTGCCTGTCACTGGGTGAAGAAATGGATGAGAATAAGCACAAAGACACAAGGCTCATGTCTGCTGAAGAAATGGATGCGAACAAGGACAAAGACACAAGGCTCACATCTGCTGAAGATATGGATGCGAACAAGGACAAAGACACAAGGCTCACATCTGCGGAAGATATGGATGCGAACAAGGACAAAGACACAGGGCTTACATCTACTGAAGAGATGGATGCGAACAAGGACAAAGACACAAGGCTCACATCTGCGGAAGATATGGAGGAGGATTTTGAGGAGCTCACAGCGTTAGCAAAGCAGGAGCCTGAGATCGAGGAGAAGATTGACACCAGTGAGAGGTTTGAAGGGTCAGAGGAGGAGCCTATAGAGGTCGAGAAGACCGATAACAGTGAGAAGTTTGAGGCATCAGAGGAGGAGCCTGGAGAGATCGAGGAGAAGATTGACACCAGTGGGAGGTTTGAGGGGTTAGAGAGAAGCACCATCACAGAGTTGGAGTCACCAACAAGCTCGGACATCCTTGAGGAACATGTGAGAAATGGGAGCACAGAAGTCGTTGGAGTGGAAATTGTTCTGGAAGAAAATGCTGACCTCGAGGAGGTCCCTCGGGTGAGCCTGGGCAGTCAGTCGGAGATCTCTTGGGGCCCAGAGCTCCGACCGACAGAAGAGTCTGTTCAAGCTGCAGGAGAGGTTGTGTCTTCCTCAGCAGCAAGCCGTTCACTGCCAACCCACCAAAGCCCCATCCACCCAGGGCCAACAGGCGAAGACAATACAGCCCTGAGCCAGGTCTCTCTCTCTGATACCATCTCTGATGCTGACAAGTCACCAAGACCACTGCAGCACCCGAAGAAGCCATATGAGCCACCTGCATTAGAGGAATCAACTGCCTCCTTGGATTCAGAATATACCAGTCATGAAGATTTGGCAGTTACGTCCGCTCCCAGACCAGACGAACAGAAAAACTTTGCAGAAGAAATGGCCTTGCCACAGTATCTCACCATAGACTCCCACACAACTACACTATCAACCAGAGATGCATCCCACGTCCCAGAGGAAGACTATCTTGACGTCCCTGCTGGTACTAAGGAGAAGAAGTCCCCTGTTGAAGCCTCCTGTCCAGCCATCCTGACCCCGGGGGTCCCCGAAAATGCACTGGAGTTGCCCGGAGACTCAGTGGGCACCCTGGACGGTCCCGTCAGCATCTGGAGGACTCTGAGACCTGCCATGTTTGGCATGAGTGTGGTCACCTGTTCCATCGCAGCCGTGCAAGAACCCAGCATTCTCCTCGTACTGGGACTCTACTTAATTGTTCACTGTTTCTGATCCATCTTCCTTTCTTTCCTTTTTTTGCTATTCTTTCTTCACTTTTATCTTCTTGAGTGCCTTATTGATCAGTCCAAACCTATCACCAACATACATTGCAATGTTTGAATTGACACATTTCAGTTTCTTTCATTCATTTCAAACCCATAAGCACCCATAAATATGCATACTTTATATATTTTTTAAGTTATACGTCAGTGCAGTTTCATCTCTACTAACTCTGGTCTTTAACCAATGCACAATTTCAGTAACTTTTTGCATTAATATTTCAGGTCCACATGACAAAGCAGCTAAATGTAGCAATCACCAATCATATCCGAAACCACATCTTCAAAAATCTTGAATGGTGCACTCAATACTGTAACAACATTCATAACAATGGCGATCTAGTCTACGTGTAGGGTGAAGTCAATTATATTTACACTTTAACATTGGCAGTGTAATGAAAGTGTCTGGCGGTTTTTGCCTGGGATGTGTGTTTTCTGAAGGTTTTAAGCATGGTATATGATACGCAGTGGGTGCCATATTAAATTAATTATGATCCCAATTTAATACATTTGAATGAATTGGGGAAAAAAGGATACAATTATACAAAACATACAATCATGGCTGGCTTTTATGTAAAAAAACTACAAATATGGCAGGCTTCCCACTGGCGATGAGTGTGAGGGCATCCTGTTGAAGGATATCTGTGCATGAAGTGAATGGTCTGTGACGTGCTGGAAACGTTGGAGAGGACGTTGAGACAACAGAGATGGAAGTAATGTCTAGGATCAGACATATTTTCCCCATGTATGTTTATTTTCCCATAAGTAGTTATATTTTTGTGCATAGAAAAAGTATTTAAATCAAAGGCCAGCAATAAATCTCCTTTATGAAAGTAATTTAAAGAGGATAGGCACGTGGTTGACATAATATGTGCCAATAAATGGTTTGATAGATGGTTTGCCGAGATTAATGGTAAATTTCCTTTTGTGTGTGTGAGTGTGTGTGTGTGTGTGCTGTGTGATGAGTATTCTCTGTGTGTGTGCGCGTGTGTATGTATGTATTTGTGAATATGTGTTCCTGTTATAAATACTCTTCAGATATAATGTATTACATTCAATATCACTGCATGGATAACATGTTTCTCGTCTTACAAGAAGTGTTTCATTTACACTAAAACTGTTGTATTCAGCCATTAACCAACAAAAAAAGCACTGTTTTAACCATATCTGAATTGATGTGATTTGTCATATTCTTTGAGTGTCCCATTGAGTGTTGGGAGTGTATATGCAACAAACCTAACTCAAATCTCACTGTGGTATACATGTTGAATCTGGGACTGCAATTTCACGATTAAACATGTTCAACAGCACCAAAGCGTGATCATGCATGCAATTGACCCCTGCACCCTTCACACGGTTTTTGGCTGTAGGAGTAGGCGTACAGTAAGGAGAATCCTTTACATGTTTACATTTGCAGGCTAAGGCAGGAGTTTTTATGTGTGTATGTATTAGAGGCAGCTCTTGTGCTTGTGCACACAGACTGGATGGGATTCATTTAAATGACCTATGCCACTGATATCGCTGGAAAGGTCACACATTGCATAGAAGTCAAGGCTTCATGTTACTGGGGAGGCAGGCCACCATTGTAAACTGAGACAGGTGTGAGGGGACGACAATCCCTGGGGCTCAGACCGCCCACTTCAGGCCCTGTGTGTGTTTGATCCGTCACTGTTCTGTAGGCTATTTATTAGATTATGTAGAAGGGCAACATACATTTCTCATTGTTTACTGAGAGCATTTATATAAGGTCACTGAAAATGATTTATTGATTTCTTTAAAGACAAACATAAATGATATAAACATTGTTGCAATCTTTGAAAAGCACATTGTAAAACACATTAAAGATGACATAGAATGGATGAACGAAGTACTTTACCTTGTTCTCTGATGTTAACACAGAAGGCATGCAACTTTGGCCTGTCAACAACATGCTCACATGCTGGTTTACAAGCTGATTTACAACCTTATCATTACTATGGGGAATAATAATACGACCCATTTTGGCAGATATCTAGCGCCCCCTCATGCTTATCTGGCACCCACTTCAATAATTAAGTGAGTTGTACGCTGATGGGCTTCCTGTTCTGGTATTTTCATTCTGTGCCATCCTTAATTCAATAATCTGGGGCACATTGTGTGTAAGCTGCAGGACAGTGTTTTATGCAAGTTAAAAGAAACTAAACCATATAAAAACCATATTAACTGTGCCCGTGTATTAACCTTTTGCAAAATCAATGTATAAACACGGCTAATAGTCTGGAAATGACTGTACACGTTTTTAAAACTACACTCAGTACACTACAGTTTTATACTAATGTATAATCCATAAGTGTCTCCCTCACAGTATGAGTCAATCTTGGGAATAGGTCTACCTTCTCAATGTGTTAATGTTATTTTGGATGCTGGGTGTGGATGCAAGCCTTAAACGTCGTGCAGCGTATTTAAACCTTAAATAAATAAAAGATTTATTTTAATCTAGTAGGGTAACGTGACATGGTACAGGAAAAGACATCTCTCTGTCCAGTTGTTTGGGCTATGGGATCTAAATTATGATTTAGGAAACTGCTGTCATATTGTGGCAGATTTACTACTGTGAGGGGAGAAGTCATTTATTGGTCCCCTGTGCACATGTACAAGCATGAGACTTACATAACTATATGGAGGAACACATAGACTCATTGCTTTCTGTGTAATTTTGTTTGTATGTTTTCAGATGCTAAACCACTGAAATATTAACAAATTGAAACAGTCCTGAGGGTGTATCGGAATAACAACTCCAGATTAGAGAAGTTTGAAGCGTATATGGAAATAAAAAGCAAAGCAAAAAAGCAACTGTGAAGATTTAAGTGAAGTGAGCTCTATTTGGGGCTTTTTGGCTACTCTGTCGCTCCCTGAATAAACTGTTGCATGCCCCTCTAAACAAAGGCTGCTTTCTTTATCTCAGCAATGCAGTTGCTGCATGTCTGAGAGGCCTCTTATTTCTTCTATGTGCAAATGTGATTTCTGAAGAGCCAAATCAGATTTTAAAAGCATGGAAAATTAGTAAACGTGGACATTTAAACAAAAGAAAAGAAAACAAACAAACCAAAAAAACACCACCACAAACCAAACACTTCATTTGGATTTGCACAGAAAACTGTAGTGGAAAATGAAAACGCTGGCATGGAGAAGGCTGAACATTGTCTCACATTTTTGTTACAACCATTCAGCCACATAATACAGGCATCAGCTGCCTCTCAGCTGCGTAGATCCTGACACAAAAACATGGCGATGGGCATAAATTGCAAATTCATGAGCATGCAGCCACCATGTTTGTTTTTCTTCAGCAACACAAAGGCAAATGATGACGCAAATGATTACAAGGGGAAAATGAACGGTCAGAGCACTGGACTGTATTGAGTCTTGCAGAAATGTTGCGGAAAAGCCGGAGATAAATACAATGCAGCGACTCTCAGGTGATCACACTCTGAAAAGGAATGTGTTGAAAATAACACATCTCTATGTCCAGATAAGGACAACACAGTTAGTGTTGTTTCTAACACATCCGTTTTTAGAGTGCAGGGTTCAGCTTTCCCTCAAAATGAGAAATGACCAAACAAGTAAAACTGTCCAAAAGACTAAACTAAACAAAACAAAACGTAAGCAATGCCGACAGTGATTTGCACAGTAACAACAGGAAATAAAAGGCACAGAAAATAACTCCAACTCCTAACATGGTCATGATAAATTGAGCAATGGTCCAGAATGAACCTCAGATAAAGTCATCACAGCAACTCTCTCAAGGCTACCGTTTAGCTCTGACACACAGATGACCAAATAAAGAGAGGGAGGCTTCTCTTTTAGGCCCCCTGACTTAGTCGGTCCTCTAAATAAATTGGGGTCTGTCCCCGCTGAGCCAAAGTTCACTTGAGTGTCTCAGAAGAAGATCAAACTGAAGACAGATTTGAGTTCAAATATTAACCCCTTACAGACTACTTCAAGTCACGCTGTGGTTTGAGCAAGAAATCACACATAAGTCTGATGTTTGCAAAATGTTTGGACAAAAAGGGCAGCGTGAGAATTTCAGGCTTCAACAGTGCAAAGAATCAGTTGAAGTTTTTTTTTTTTTTTTTTATTTTTACCCAAATCACCCACACCACCGGGCCAGAGGCGTAAGGTCATCCCACTTCCATTACACAGTAAAGGCTCTCAACCCACATGTAAACGTATCACACATAAGAAGCCAAATGGATCTGATAAGACTAACTGCTGTGTGACTTTGCTAACACCAAAAACCACCGTCTGAAACTACAGAAATTACATGTCAGAGAGTGCCCCTCGAAAAAAAAAAATTGTTTCGGAAATGGAAAATGGTGACTTTGGTAGGACAGTTTGCAGCTGGCCTACTTTCAGAATTCAATTTATTTAAGGGTGTCTGAAAGGCAACCGTGACAGGGGGGTTTTCAAGCTATTCAGAGACAAATTCTGCAAGGTCACACTGGGTTCCCACACATTTTTCACCGACAAAATTTCAAAACTTTTCCATGACTGTTTAAAATACCCAAATTTCCATGATCGTTAACAAACCTGCAAGTAGAATAGTTATTTATCAAGCAGTTAGGCCTAATTAATTATTGAATGAAAAATAAACAACCACCTCAATTTATTTACTAAAAGGTTAGAAATCGTTAGAATAAGTTACACCATAATAATAGTGAAAACACCATCACACTTGCATTCGTTCGATAAACACAAACTTCATTAGACCTAAATAGAACAAATGAATTAAATTACTTTTCTAAATCCATTATTTATCGAATATGATACACTGCTCAGAAAGTTAGGTATATCTGGCTTTCGGGTGAAATTTAATGTACAGAAAGTACTGAAACATTGAACTGTTAAATTCACATGTAAAAGTTAGAGTGGATTTCATGTTCATTCTGAAATTTTACCAGAAAGACAGATATCCCAGACTTTTTGTGAGTAGTGTATATGAAATTTCTAGGCCTGGAAAAAATAAATCTTCCAAAATCCAACATTTTCAGGACCAAGGGAACCGTGGCAATAGTGTGACCTCATAGACAATCTACTAAATCAGTTCATCTAAATGACCAATAAACAGCTTTGAGATAGACATTTTACTCAATGATCAGATAAAAAAAACTATCAATTTTGAGAACATCTGCCAAAAATACCTTTATAAAACCCTATTCTATGAAATTGTGTTTCTGGGGTAACCTTTTATTTCACAGTACATGTTTTACAGTAAGGCTTTCCCATTTTATCATCAAAATACATGATTTTTAAACAGGACAAAACAGCTAATTAGCTCAATTTGAATTTCAATTGTAACAATATCAGACTACAACTGCCTCTGGCTGCGTGTACTCATCTCACTCACACAAAAACAAGAGAGTACATCAATTGAGCCAGTTCTGTTTTCTTTTCTTTTTTTAGGTTTAAGGCAATACATCTATCATTTACTGAAAATATTTTATCACATTTCTTTTTTTAAAGTACAGAATAAAAAAAGTATAAAACATTAAAAATGACTTTAAAGGGTCAAATAAAAAAAAGAATAGAAAATGGCAAAAATAAAATAAAAAATCATCTCAGTGATAAACAATCGCTACCAATCCCCCCTAAATTACCACGAATAGCTCCCTGTACACTGACCCTTATGATTGCTAATGAATTTACAACAAATATTTTATAAACATTTAAAATCACAAGGTGTGAATGATGTCCCTTTAAAAAAGAGAGGGAAACAGTACTGAAATAATATAACTGGTGTCATGTGTCAAAATGCCAAAAAGTAAAAGGGAAGGGGGCGTTGAGAATGACATAAATAACAGCAAATCTATTTGTATCTAAAAAAAGTGCTTTACATATTTACACAACGGTATCCATGGGGAAAAAAATAAATGTATATAAAACATAAACTACAGAGTTCTTTTTCGAACAGAAATATAAGCTGGAGGGCATTATGGATGTAGTCCTTCGACATACTTGAGAAGACAACTTTTTCTCCGAAAAAAGAAAGGTTAAGAAAAGAAAAGAAATGACACTTACATACACTTCAGTATAAGCTAATATCTCTCAAAGATGGTTGAATAAAAACATTCTTCATGCAATCATGTTCTGCACACACATGGTTTTGGTATCCAGTTTCTTTTTTTTGGCATCGCCAATCTAGAAGAGGTATTTCCGACAGGACTCCACACCACACTTGCACTCCACACGCATGCGCTTCTTAGGGGAGCCCGGGAGCCCAGTCACATTGAAATTAGAGTCCATCTTTGTGCTTTCGGCATCCATTGGATCAACTGAGGGAGAGAAGAGAGAGAGAGAGAGAGAGAGAGAGAGAGAGGAGAGAGAGAGAGAGAGAGAGAGAGAGAGAGAGAGAGAGAGGGAGAGAGGGAGAGAGAGAGAGACCAATTACACACACTTCACACTTCAACACTATGCATATTTATTCTTTCCATTCTGAGGTTGCTTTTATCCCAAGGGAACATGCAAGACACGTAAGCATAGATCAGGCTCCCTGCTGATGATGGGATGTGTGTATGTTTTTGTTTATTTAGGATGCCCACTAGCTGCTCATCAGTGAGCATGCTAGTCTTCCTGGTAAGTTACAGAAACATTCAACAGTCAAGTAATGGTATTTACCACAGACCTCCTGAACTCAGAAATAAAACCTCACAACTTGAAATTAATCATGTAAAATCATGTGAAAGTTCCACTGGTAAAGAAAAGAGTGCCTGTCCAAAGAGAGAATGTTCCAGAACACTTACTCTGCATTTTGTAGTCGAAGGTGAGTTCCTCTCCAGCTTTGATGGCGCGTGTGGCGAAAAAGGCTATCCTTGGTAGCCTCTCGTCCAAGTTGTCAATGAAAACGTTGTAGACTTGAAGATTTGGATCGCACTGGAGAGGAGCATCCATAAATGAAAACCATTTTAAAAAACAAAAAACAATCACTTTAACTTTAAGTTAGAATCTTCTTCTAGATTCATTCAAGGGTTTGATTCCCACCCCATGGTCCTTTCTGGATCCCACCCATGCTCTTTCTCCCATTCACTCTCCACTGTCCTGTCATTAGGCATAAAAAGCCCCAAAAAAGACAAAAATCAATTCCACAATTCTTGAGTTTAAGCCAAATTCTAAATGCTTCACTAAATGACTACTGCAGAAAGATATTTTTGAGTTACAACGAAAGTTAGACATTAATTTTAAAGAGAGTTAAAAGTTTTAAAAAGTATGCAGTTTGGGCAAGTTCTTCACTGTTTCTTCACGTTTTTTGCTCTCAGGGTTCTCTGCAGAGCTTCCCCTACAGGGTGTGTATTTTATCATACTCCTCAATCAGACAGTCTGCTGTTTCGCGAGGCTGCGAGCCTTTCTGTTTGTCAGTGCAGCAGCCCACCAGCCCCAAAATGGAAAGGGTGTTTTTTCCACTCACAGGTGCTTAGGTGGATGCGAGACAGCCACCATTTCAACCCGACAGCCACCATTCAAAGACATATAACCCTTCCAATGACTCCGAAGCTGTTCAGTTAAGGTAAATTAAGCTAAAATAAAAAACCCTGCATAGTTCTCCTTTAAACAAGGTGCTCCTCTGCTCAGGTATACACATCACACCAGGTCCTCAGCTTCTGCCGTTGCTCTGACCCTCTACAGGCCAATTTAACCAGTGACTGACTCATCCAGATCAAAGCATCAAAGTCCTACTGAACGGGTCAAAGGTCACCAAAAATGATATTGATTTTATCTTTTAATTCGATATTAATGATGGCCAAAAATACACTTAAGTTCAACGTTCAAAACTGAGAAAATTATTTTCCACTGTATGCAGTGGTGTGTGTAATCTGACTATCTGCGATTGCTCTATTTTTATGTTTTTTTGTTTTCATTCTGTTAAATTTCTAGTCTATTACTAATATTGGTACTTTGTATTATTATCACAGGCCATATGATTTTTCTTGATACAGCTCATTTTAATAGCTATGTAACATTTATTGATGTGATTGTCAGTCATGTGAAGTAAAGTAAAGTGATTGTTACTTAGCAGACACTTTTATCCAAAGTAACAGACTCTGGTGTGTTTGTGTCTGGTGCGTCTGTGACTCAAACCTGAACCGACCAATAGTCAGGTGGTGACAATACTGCCGTTTCACAAAAATCCGCGAAAGAATGGTTTACCTCACATGCGTCTACTCTACACACACACAGGCAGGCTATAGGCATGTCACTTACACTGTGGTTGACAAAGTGGGAAATGTTGCCATAGTGGGCTGCGTCGACAGTGTACTCATCGTCCACATAGTCCAAGTCGAACAGGTACGTGGTTCCTTCTTTGTCGTAGATTTGACCTCGCCTCTCCGCTTCCTCTGTTGTGATGATCTGGAATAGACCAGAACACAATCACGGGTCAGATGCTGAGGACATTTATCCAGTCAAAAGTAAGAAAATTAACAGGGCATTACGATTTTGCATACGCTGGTACTTTAAAAAAAGGTGCTTTTTCAGGTGAAGCACTGCTACTTGGGCGGAGTGCTTTGCATGCAATACCTGAACAGCTACAAGTTTACTTCTGGAAATTCCAAGTAGCAGTAGTTCGCCCTGCATGAACTAGGTGACATATGAACATTTTGCTTCTTGAGCACTACCAAATATATAATTTTATGTCTCTGAAAATGACTGAAAATCAAAACAGTCCCTTATTTCATCCTTAATATATCTTCATGCTCACTGCAGGTAGAACATTTAAATATGGACACATTGGTAATGTTTTTAAAGGAAAAAACAAAGATCGATACCAACTGGATACAACAAAACAATACAATGTAATACCCGCAAACCTCTTTTTGCACTTTTCCCCAAATCTATGGCCTTGTAGAAAATCAATGAGCATGCCATACACACTTTAAATGGTTCAATCACACTAAAAGCATGCTTGTTTTGCATCCTACAAAGTTTGAGCTGGCTATGCCAAAACATTGCTTCCCTGATAATTTCAGGCTGTAAAACAAATTTTACAGGCCATGGTTTTGGGACCCATTCAAGATACAGAGGGGTTGAACAAAACCTGAAATGGTGCAGCAACAACCTGTGACCTGAAACGACCCATTTATGGCGTCCACACAAAGAACCCTCGATTGGGGGGAAAAGGTCTATGTCTACGTTGTTCTTCAGAGATCTTCTTTAGAAACAGGCCTACTACACAGAGGCAGGGATAGCCATCTTTATCAGGTCCTGAAGACATTTTAAGGGACATTTTAAAGCTATCCCTACTCTTTACATCCGGGATTTAATATGACTGTAACTGCCCAAACTAAACAATGTATCACTCATCAAAAGGTGAAGAAACCTTCGGACACAGAACAGACTGTTCCACCGGGACAGGATAAAACCCTCCGTATAAACAGACAGTTCCGGTCCTTGATTATGATCATACAAATTATTCTGCTTTGTACAGCTGTGATTGAATAACATCTGTATTACTCTGGCTGCCTTACTTTGCTTAGCGGAAGAACAATGATTGCTATCAATAATTTGTTGCATTCTCGGTTACAGTGTGTTTATTTTATGAAACCTAGACAAGTATACAACATCTTGCTGTAAGTCACTTTGTTTGAAAGCCTCTGCGAAAGGATTAAAAGTATTGTATTGTGCTTAACAACACCGCTGGCAGTTCCCTGCAGGAGCTTTGTTAGTATAAGTAAGCATAAGTATACATACTCTTTTGATCCTGTGAGGGAAATTTGGTCTCTACATTTATCCCGATCCGTGAATTGGTGAAACACACACAGCACACAGTGAGGTTAAGCACACACCAGCAGCACTCGGGAGCACTAGGAATTAGGCACCTTGCTCAAGGGCACTTCAACAGTAGATGTGGGCTCAACCACTCCCCCCGCCCCCCCGCCCATATTTTCCCTACTAGTCAGGGATCTAACCGTTAACCCTTCGGTAAGAAACCTGAAGCCGTACCCAGTAGGCCACAACTGCCCCCCAAAAAATGATTCCCATTAACCATCCCTTTGCCTGACCTACCTCTCCCACATACTCCATGACGAAGCTGTTCTTCCGTATGCGCTCCATGGTGCGCACGCCCCAGCCGCGACCGTTGTCCGTGCGGAAGATGCACAGCGAGTAGCGAATGCCGCGCTGCACCACGCGGTTGGAGCACTCGGGTCCGCAGCGGCAGCGCTTGTTGCACTCGTATATGGGCATGCCGGGCCGCAGGCGCACCTGGCCCAGCTCGTTGTACGCGAAGCGGTGCTGGGAAGCGCCGGCGCAGCAGCCGTTCGCCGGCTCCTCCAGACAGTTTGTGCACTCGCAGCCGAGCGCCACCTCGGTCAGCGAGATGCCCTCGCCCACCTTGTAGTCGTTGATGTAGGTGAAGTGGCGCGGCGGGCCCTCCAGGTCCACGTCGTTGCGCACGAAGATGCGGCCGCCGCCGCCGCGCTGCATGTTGAGCGCCGTCAGCTTGCGCTCCCAGTGGCCCAGCGTGACGTGCAGCTTGGCGCGCTGCACCATGTGGGAGGCCGTGGCGGGGTCCAGGCGCCGGGGCACGGCGCGACGCTTCTGCCGCCGCATCTCCAGCGCCAGGTCGTCCCAGAAGCGGCTCAGGAGCCCCACGCACTTGAGGTTTTTGCGCGGCTCCCACGTGTTCATGGACTCGGGGAAGCCACGCCACTTCACCAGAAACATCTCCTGCGAAACAAGAACCATGACGATGAAACATGGCAACTAGGCGTGTGTACTGTAGGTGCATATATCCATACTGAATCGTTTAGGTACAGGATAGTAGGTTTTATATGTATACCAAATTGAGTCTTTAACAGTAATCAATACCAGGCTTTTTCCACTTGCGGACCACGTTTCAAATTTCAGAGTTCCCACATAAACATACTGTATGAAGTGTCCATATGTCCATATGTCAGTTTAGTGTCAATGTCAAAAAACATGACAACTTTTCAAAATAATATTCCCATTGCGCTTCAGCAATATTGTCATTGAATCTTAGGTCACTTGTACCTACTGCCAGTGTTGGGGGTAACAAGTTACAAAGTAATGCGTTAATGTCATTTCATAAATGTATTCAAATTTCAGTAATTAAGAGTTGCCGAATAACTGAAACGTCCGTTCCTGCCTTACTCACAGTATCTCTAATAGACTTATTGCGCAAAGTAGTAGTATAGAATAGCCTAAATAAAATACACACCAAAGTGTGATTTTTGTGACTTCCTCCTCTTGAGCAAAATATGCAAAAATATCGCATTTTCGTATTCCTTTGTCTAGATTGGAATGTTTTTCTCTACCACTTAGCTTGGTCCTGCACTGGACATGGGAGTCCACACTCTTGATCATATAGGAGGCATGAATGCTCATGAGTAGGCTACAACCCATACATGGGTTAATTTCCAGCACAGCACAGTTGTAAAACCGTTGTGTGAGAGTTCTCAAATAATTGTTTGTGAAATTCGTAGAAAAAAACTATCTTGGACTTCCATTTTCACAATGAAAACAGACATGCTGATCATACTTTTAAAAAGGCATAACATAGAACACCAAGTATTTAACATCAGTCACATCAACACACCTAGTATTATGTCTGACCTTACACACATACTGATGATCAATACTCTGTTGCAGCTACCTTTACTTTCTGTTCAATTTACAACTACACAGCAATGTGCAGTATGCTTGTGATAATGTCACAACTTGTATTGTTATATTCTTGTGATAATTAATCTCACAACTTGGAAATCACTTTTTAAGCAAGTCGAGCAAACAATTCAAACTAATCAATGGCAATAAGTTAACTTTTCATCACAAAAGCAGTTCACCTGTGGCGGTGGAGTCATTCCATTCTTTAGCTTTTCTGTTGGGACTACCCTTTTGTAGCTGCATAGATATTCCACTTCATATTCAGTCAGGTTATGCTTTCTAATTCCCAGATCTTTGCACGTCACTCCCTCCACACGGCAGAGGGACTCCAGCTCGTCTGTGGTGGCTTTGCAAGGAACTCTGCATTCTGTGGTCACAAGAAAAGTCGGGACGTTTTTAGGAAGGTTAACAAGTTGAGCAACTGTAAGAAAAGTCAAATACAAATGCAGTGTGTATGAAACCACGTCACTGTGAAGTTTGAGCACGAAGTATTTGAAAGGGGCCAGACAGAGCACTATTGTGTAAGAATACGTCTGGAGTGGGTCGGAGTACGATTCTTGCAATAGCTTTTTTAAGGAAGAGATCGGAGCTAGTGCAAACATTTAAGTAACTAGTCCACCACACTGAATCCAAAGATCTTCTTTGTAAATCTACTTCCGATTGTGCTACCTAAAAGTTGCTTATGTTTTACGACCCTGAAATTCATAAAGCGTTTAAACTAAGTTTCAGGCTCAGCCTGTTGCTTGAATCAATCGATGCGACGGGTGTTAACACAGAATGCTCTTAATCTTTATCATGAAGTTCTCCCAATATAACAGGAGCATATTAAAGCTAGACTGATTCTGGGATTTAACAGACACTGACGTTACGTACCGTTAAGTTATTCATGATCATAATTAATCCACAACTGGTGTTAAAGAAACGCTATACGAAGCATTGCATTAAATTAATTGCGAGCATGGGCGGAAAACGTTTTTCAACACCAAGTAATGTTAACGTTAACGTTCTTGCATGTCTTATCTATCTGCACCAGTAAGATAACAATGGATGCCAACTTACGTTGAGCTAAGAACACGATTTGCTATGTAGCTAGCTGAAGTTGAATATCGTTCCTGCTAGCCACATAGAGCTAATTGCCAAGCTAACATCAAATGGAAATATTTTTCCTTGTGTGATGTAAAACGCACAATCGTTTTGACAACAGCACAATCAGCTGGCCTAAATCATTTCGGTGGATTGTCCTCGAAGACATAGTTAGCGGTTCTACCCGGCTAACCTGCTAGGTAGTTAGCTACATAAGTTAAAACTTGGCGCTAACCGTGAGCTGTAATAAGGAATGACAACAATCAAAGGAGATTCTTGTTGCAGTTAGATCTTATACGTTTCACTACACGTTCCGATACAGGCACCATTTGCTCCTTGTGTTGTCTTGGCTGAGATGATTAGCTACGTGGTGATGTGGTACTTGCTATTTTGTTCCTCTTTTTAACTTGAAAGAGTAGTCTTACCTTTCAAATTTTCCGCCATGGTTCCTACCACCGCCAAAACGACGAAGTAGTCGCTGTCAATCATTGGATAGGAAGTCGTACGAGGGATAGTCTGAACAACCAATAGGAATTGACTTTGGAATGCTACGTATAATGATTTGCACTACTTTGTAATTCCGATGGGGGCGCCGTTTTGGTTGCACTTGGTTCCACTGGTGCTACAAAGTGCATCTGTCTCAATAGTAAATTCAGATTCAACCAGCAAATAGTGAGGAAACCACCAATGACCTGATATATGTCATTTATTAACGTTATTTCGCAACAATGCATATCATAAATACAACAGAGAGTGGTTTTGTAGTGTAAGCCGGCATGACTTTTACAGTAAACACACAAAAGAGATAACATCTTCTAAGAGGTCCCATTTTGATATGTTTCTATCTCATTTATATTAGTTTTTATGCATTTTATTTATTTTTTACTTTACATTAGGCACTGCAGTGCAGTGCCACATAGTGTCGTGCAAACATTTTCAGACCAACATTGACAGCAGACAAAAATGCCCACTGAAATAAGGACATGTAAGGGACTTCCCTGCCAGTATAAGTCAGTCAGTCAGTATTTTCTAAGCAACTGTGATAATAACGCACTTACAAACAAACAGGTAGCAATGCACCTCTTATTGTTATCCAACCCCCCCAACCTTTTTTGTCAGACAAAGGCGATTTTCTCTTTGACGGCTTGAGAGCCTGGAAGAGACGAGCGAGTCTTTTACCCAGTGAGGTAAAGGTCTAATTGCAAATGATGGGAATGGACAGAGGAACAAACGGACGGAAAGACCAGTGCGCAAGCTGTGGTCGCTAGCGCCGCGTGGAAGCATGGTGTTGGTTGCTGTGGTTACTTCTGCTCCCGCCTCCAGATGATGACCATGCCGGTGGCGTCCGAGGAAGCGAGGAGGGACTCGTCGCAGTTGAAGCTGACGTCCAGGACGGGGCCGCTGTGGCCCTGGAGCTTGTTGACGATGGCCTTGGTGTTGCGCTCCACGTCAAAGAAGTACACGCACGCGTCCTCACTGCCCGTGACTAGGGAAAGAGAGAGAGAGAGATAGACAGTTAAGGTGAAGATCAAGGTGAGACATCAGAGAGCTTGCTAAGTTGCTATCATCATTCTAATAAATTGTGTCTCGTTCTTAAAACAATAAACCACATACACAAGATCCTTTCCAAATGTCTTAAATATAGAACAGGCTTAAAAAGAGAATAATATTCTGCCTTGGGCTGGACATTCAGCAAGGTCACACAAATGATGCTGAGAAGTGTTGACACATGGATGGATGCTTTTGACAAACCTAATTTATGCTTCGTCATGGCGTGGCATGTCATGCAGCTTGACTGCAAGCATCTGGTGATGTGATATTTTGGGGACTCAAGTCGCACAAATCCTCTGCGGTAAAACTGAGGTTTGTAGTTTTTGATTGAAATAATTTGCTAATGGAAGATTATGACAGCACAGTTCTGTCATAAGAGCCATATGAATCTGTCTAGTTTTCTTTTAAGATTCAGTTCAACTTGCACCTATCCCATGTATCCCTACAACTGATGCTAGTACTAGACAGATAAAAACTATTACACAGTGAATGAGCTGGATGGGCCCCAGGTGTGATAACATCCACTCTCTTTGGGCCCAAGAATCAGTTCTGTTCATGCACTTGAACAACTTTATTGTTGTACCAGACGAGCTCCCCGTACAACGTGGATCATTGGGTATTAGTAGCAGTCACCTACCTATGCAGGCTCCCTGCCTGAAGGACATGAGGGGGCAAAAGATGCTGTGGAGGGGCTGAGAGCCGTGCTGGATAGGGAAGCTCCTCTTCAGCTGCAGAGTGCCCTCGTTGTCCACCACCCTGTTTGAAGGAAGACACACACACACACACACACACACACACACACACACACACACACACACACACACACACACACACACACACACACACACACACACACAGAGAGAACACACACACAGAGAACACATACACACCCATTTAGCTCAGAGGTGATGTACAAGTCCATGAGATGCTATTCACAACACTCTGAGAGAAAGTAGTCAAAGATGTTTCAACATACTGACAGCACAAGTGTGTGAAAATGGACCAAGTGCTAACTCTGTATCGCATCCTTTCAAGCTATGCTTCAAACTACTAGGCATTTTTTTTATTTGAACCTGTTCAGCTGTCAAGGGACATTTACAGTAGATTAATTTAGAAATCATTCGTGAGTCAAGCAGCCATGCCACTCATATGCATGCAAAAAGAAAAGCATCTGAAATATGTTCTCCAACATTTTTCCCATTCTGGAAGGCTCTTCAAAGCTATTTTTGGATCCATTAGAAGTAATTATAAAGAAGCCTGAGGGGGTCTTTTGATGTAAAGTGGAGCAATGACAGACAAAATCTCTTCAACGCTTTCACTTCTAAACAGAATCAGAAACAGAAAGTTCTGAGGCAAGACAGCGGAATCCTTGAAGAATTCCAAACAGCTGCTTTCACCTCTATACGAAAAACCCTGCTGACCTGTAGAGGAGCAGCTTGTTGACGCAGGCATTGACCAATAGAGAGGGGTCCCTGGCCTCACGGCTGATCCAGGAGCGGGCTGAGATACTGGAGATGGGGCTACCCTCTGTCACCACCAGGCGCTTCGCTTTGGTCAGTTTGCCTGAGGAAGATGCACACAGGGGACCGGGTCAAATACTGTACTCATCTCCACATCAAAACACCTGAATGAAGTTTTAATCAATGGCACATTTAAATTAGTCATCATACTATATAATCAATCAATATTACATTATATACGTGTTTCTATTACAATGTTAGCTGTTATGTCATAACAGAAGTATTGCAAATGTAATAGTTTTATGTCATTACAGAACTATTTACAATGTAATAGTTATGCGGTTATGCAACTGCAGGAAAACCAAGCCAGAGATCATCTATCTATGATTCTCCAGCAGATAGTCAAGATGACACCGTACTGTACCTGTGGCCATGTCGAACAGGAAGGAGAATATGCTTCCTCTGTCGTCTCCGGCCCACAGGATCTTTCCGGGCGCGTCGAAGGAGAGGGACATGACTCTGCCCGTCAGCTTGCTGGAGCCTCCCTTCACCTTCTTCCCCGTGGAGATGTTCACCACCTGCAACAGGTGCTTACTGTTCCCCACCTACACACACACACACACACACACACACACACACACACACACACACACACACACACACAAATTGAATATACTAGACCATATTACGCCTAAACAAAACGCACAAGAATTGTGCTTACACTTTTGGCTTACACTTAAAGTAGTAATGGTAGCCTTACTGATTTGCAGTAGTTAGTCATGGTAGAGTTAATTATTGGCTTACAGCAGATAGATAGATAGATAGATAGATAGATACTTTATTGATCCCCAAGGGGAAATTCAATTCAGTAGTTAGTAATGGTAGTCATACTGGTTTTCAGTAGTTAGTAATGGGAGTGTTAATTATTGGCTTACAGTAGTTAGTAATCGTGTTGTTAGTTGGGCAGACTCACCACCGTGAGGTTGTTGTTCATGGGCTGGAAGGTGCAGCAAAGCAGCTCACTGGCCTCGGGGTCGCTCACTTCCCGGATGCAGCGCCCGTCCTCCGTGTTCCAGATCCGCAGCGTGCCGTCCTGAGACGTCGACACGATGACGTCATTGCTAAGCGACCAGGCAAAGTCAGTGACCGGCCCCGCGTGGCCACGAAGCGTCACTTTGACCGCCGGAGGAGATGGAGACAGCGTCATGATTGACAGGGTCCCGTCCAATGAGCAGCATGCCAGTAGATGCTTGTCGTCATTGGCAAACTGCAGCCTTGGAACTACATGGAACCCATGAATCAGACAGGAGAGAGAGAGAAGACCAGGAAAGCAGTTAAAACCACAAATGGCTATAATGTTGGTGGAACTACATACATAGCCTTTTTGACATCAGACCCTTCTGAAACTGAGAGTGGGTCTGGGTATAGGTTCATTGATTTATGACTTTCAGAAGGGAAAACAAGCAGTGAAAGTAGACTTAAAGTGGTGCATTACACTCATTCCAAAATCGTTTCAGAAGTTTAGCAATCTTGTAAATTAAGGTTTTAAATATAGTTGTTAAAGCAATTCCAAAGAAATACACGTCCATGCCAGATTAGTGATTGTATTTGCGTGCTTGCGTTTTAGGGACAATGGAAATGGGCTCTCTGCTCTTGCAGAGCAAGTCCCAAATTTGCAGAAAGTTCATATGGGTATTCCCAGGCTGGGAACTACACATTTTACCCGCTACTTTCCAAGGACTTTCCAAAGTCGTGAGGCTACTACTAGTACACTACCTCATGACTTTTTAAAAATCATTTTGATATGTATAGCATTTCATCCATTTGAATGTTTTCTTTTTCCTCTCCCTAAGAGAAAACACACAGCTATGACAGCTTATGAGTCATCCTCTGCCCCCGCAGCTATTACTGCTGAACACCACTTCTGCTGAACACTATTTCCCTGACTTAGTTCACCTTCACCAGCTGTCGCGGTCCACTGAGAGGGAATGAATCAGCTGAATGTATGACAGACAGATGCCGACGTCCCGCCGCTGTGCCCTCAACTACCACGACAACACTGTATTTGGTGTGTACGACATAGCTAACTCTGACCTCTGCCATCTAGGAATGTGCCAAGTCATAACTGTCTAGGATTTACCAGTACAATTCCTGCCCATGATAATAATTTGTAATATGACAATATTAAGGATAGTCTATAGTTGATGGCATGTTTGAATATACGCCCACAACGTGGACCAGCTCACAATGAAAACAAGCATGGCACAGAACAGAGTTCAAACTAATTTCTGATCATTTAGATAATCATAGCAAGAATTAATACTGTGATATAGTTTAAAGTCTATATATGGCCCATCCCTCCTGCCTGGCTGCTCTTCCTCACCAGCAGAGTCCACGTGTTGGTCGAAGATGTGGTGCATGCCAGCGAAGGCGTAGTTCTCACTCAGCGTGGTGTCCCCTGCCATGGCACGGCTGGCCTCCGCCACCGAGGTGGGCACGAGGCTGCCAGGGGGCCTGGGACCAAAGAAGGAGTTTGGAGAATAACGTTAACAAATACTACATAATGTCGTATAGTTCATGTTTTCAAGAGTACAGGTAGTTCTTTTGACGCAAACGGATATGTTGTGCACTCTCACATTAGTCAATAAAGTCTTTGCAATTTAGTTTTTGTTCCTGTGGCGCAATTGGTTGAGTAACTGCTGGAACAAGGTGTGCTACTAACAACACCAAGATCAGGGAGCTGAGTTCCACATTTATAAGAAACTGATGACAATGTATAATTGTTATGAATAAAATGATCTGGTGATTAATAACCAGGTTTTTCTGTGTTCATGTAAGCTCCATATCCTGAAAAATCGGGATACGCCTCATAACCAGGATACTGAAGAGCAAGTAAACGCATTCATAGATTTAAGCAATAAGCCCTGAGAGGCCGTACTTGGCACAAATTTAATAACAGCTAAGGGACGTTGTTAGGCATGACACGCAGGCGGAACTATCCATTTTAGAATCATAACTTAAACTTGTCAGCCTGATCAGGTCCCATCCCAGACGTGTTGCTGTTGTTGTTGTTGTTGTTGTTGTTGTTGTTGTTGTGGCATTACCTCTCGTCGTAGACGCCGGCGCGGTTCATCTGTGCTTGCAGCTGGTAGGAGCCTCTGCTCACAGAGCGCCTGTGGCCCCGAGCTCCCTGTGCCCTAGGGTCCTCCTCAAAGTCCTGAGAGGAAGACGGACGGATGGAGCGATAGAGAGAAAGAAGGACAAGAGAGAGAGAGAGAGAGAGAGGGATAACAGATTGAGAGAGACAGAGAGACTAACTCTCATGCAGTAAAAGCATGCTTAATTACAACCTCATTACACAATGCAGTCCCAAGCCATGCAATGCAGACCAACAGAATTAAAAAATGATACAATCATGAACAGAAATGAACATGGCAACTTAAGAAGGCACTATCAATACAATCATGCATTTATGATAATGAACCTTTTCACTTTCACATGAGGCTGATTGGCACTGAAAGTGCCTCTGCCTCTAAACAAACTTCCTCAAAGATTATTTTTTCCACTATGACCGTGATAACCCTGTTTTTTTTGTACTTTTACTATGTCTGTTTAGTATCCCTTGCAGTGCTGTTACTGTTACTCAAGTACATTTTAATGTCTTTCTTTCTCAAATGTTTCTCTCTCAACCTTCAACTTTATCTCTCCTTACTTCTTCATTATTTATCTCTGTCTTTCTTAGGCTCGTTCTGTACATTCATGTCTACCATTCCACGGTCCATGAAGACGGAGTGTCATAAGGGCTATCTATATGTCTGTATCTGATCTGTAGTAACCTATCATGACAACCTCTCAAAATCTCTGTTCATGTTTCACTCTCTCTTTTGTTTTTCACTCTCTCTCCTCATTCTCTCTAATCTCTAGTTCAAAAAAGCCTTCATCTGTCTAGTGTTATGCTGGAGAACATTGGTTACTCTAACCTTTATATTCAGATCCCTACTTCACTTCTGCTCCGCCCCTTCTCTGAAGCTAACTTGCTGTTGTTAAAACCTGCTAAGACTCAAGAGTCATTCTCACTGTCTGCCTTCTCTCTTTTTCCTCTTCTTCCCCTTCTCTCTCTCTCTCTCTCTCTCTCTCTCTCTCTCTCTCTCTCTCTCTCTCTCTCTCTCTCTCTCTCTCTCTCTCTCTCTCTCTCTCTCTCTCTCTCTCTCATTCTCATTCTCTCTCTCTCTCTCTCTCTCTCTCTCTGTGCTCCTGACCTTTATTTCTGTTGATAGTTTTTCTCCTTTTCTTGGGCTTTTCTCCTTTCTCCTTCTCATTCTCATTCTCCTATATCTCTCCCTGCCTGTGAGCTCACTGCTGTAGATTTGTGCGATGGCTGTTCACAGTGGTCTGATCAGATGTCTACTTATTTCACTTCAGTATTTTGCTCGTCTCCCATCCCTCCTCCCCTAATCAATCTCTTTCTCTCTCTTTCTCTCTGTGTGGGCCTAACCTCCATGCGGTCCAGCGTGGTGCGGGAGCTGCGCACGCTGCTAGCCCTGAAGCTGCTCTGCTCGGACAGAGGCCCATAGCGCAGGGCCAGCAGCTGGCTGCGTACGCGCAGGTACTGCTTGCGCAGCCCCGGCTCAAAGCCGCACTTGGCGTTCTCGCGCAGCAGCTGGCTGCGACGGCGGATGTACTGCGTGCGGAACTGGGGGAACGTAGGCGTGCGGTAAGCATTGTACCTGCAGAGACAGTGGCACAAACCATACAGGGAAAAAGGTCAAAATAAAACACACGGACACTCACAACCAAAACACACCATACAAAACTAAAACAGCAGCCCAATGAAATCCTGCACCCAGGAAACAAATGCAACAAATGCAACTTTAAGTGGCATGATGAGCGTAGGTACTGGCAATTATACTGTCCATCCGAGCAACTAAAATTTCTGAGACTCACCTTGCGTCGACTGCCAAGACCTGCTGCCAAACTGCAGCCATTCCACACAAGGTAGCAGGGTAGCCTAAGGCAGATGTGGCGTCAGGAAACTTTGAAGACAGAGAGAAAGAGGACAAAGTTGTTCAGTTATCTCGCATACAACTCCATTTTACAAATTGACCTAGAAACCTGAACCTTGATCAAAACAGCCGCCTATCAGGAAGTGACAGCCGTAATAACAGATTTCTCCCAGGAATATGCCAACGTTAATTCAATTCTGGGGAGACTGGCAGTTACAGTAATGAGCAGCTAGGCGTGCAAAACGATTTAACAAGGCAAATAGCTAAAAAATGAACAAAAATAAGCGACGACAAGAACCTCAGACGTCGCCGACATCATCAAGCCCTCGGAGGAAATTAGCTAGCCATGCTGCATGCTAAGTAGACAGCTATCCGACTACTACTGTTAGCCAGAATTGTGGCAGGTGTTTCATCCATTCATTTGTGATTGAAAACAGTCATGTACACATGTCGTATAGACAATATTACGCCACTAACGTGTTATTAGCTCGTGTAACACTGACAGATGTCGGACTAGTAACGACAGGCCAAGATGTCAACCCTGGACCACAGCGGGTCATGCTAGCAAGGTGCAATGTTTTGGGAAAAATCCCTAGCAATGCTAGGGAAGACGTCAGATATTGCTAGCTTATTAGTTAGCAAGGTGGACGGTTTCAATGGATTCGAAACAATAACAGTGGGTTTTCCACCATACTTATAGTTTTCCCACACAATATAGATGATCATAAAGATAAAGAATATTTTGAGTACCTAATATATCTTATATGTCTACAGTATGAATCATTTTTCTACCCACCTTCTGTCCAGTACCTTTCACCGATGCATTTTGCTCTGGACACTGACAGACCGTAGATAGGTCATGTGACATGATTTCACCCATCCCATTGCGCTGCCAGCTTTGCCAGATCTACAATGTATACGGATCAGAATAAATCAGCCGTAATGCATACGTTTACTTACACTAATCAGTTATACGTGGCAGATGCCGCAATGTTACTATTTTGTGAACACATTTAAGGTTTAAGGTACTTCAGGGCGTGTTCGTAATCCTGTCGAGGGACACAGATGCGGTGGAAAAATGTCATTCATCATGGTGACACTGTTTGCTTGAAAGGCCTATATGGACATCGGTGTGGTGATATAGCTCTGAATTGTGTAGTGTTGTATGACTGTGAGCAACATTGTGCAACATTGTGAACTGAGATCAATTTGATCATTTAGTATTTAAGATTAATAGCCTAAATAAAATAATGTAACAATTCTCAAGACATGTCACAAGGGCCTTCCACCTCCCCTTAATATTAGACTCGAGCCACACACACTAGGAACAATATTTAGAAAGCAGGGAATAGGCCTAGACCCAGATCAAAGTTGACCTCTACTGTATTTCTCCATTTCCGTAACACTGGGCATATGTTTTTAGCAATGTGTCAGTTCTGTAATGACCCCTTGACCTTCATAAGATCACAGCCCTTCTCTATCAGGGCTGCATTCATGAATCTGAAGGCCTTTCCTTTGACTGTGCTAAATGACCATCCAAGATGATCCAAAACATGTCCATTAACAACTGATATATGCAATGTTGAGAAGATTGCACTAATTCTGCCAATCAAAACACTGAGGTGGACAACTGTAGGATGTTTACCATGTAACATATATTAGGCCTTCTCAGTGTTGTTGCCAGATGCAACACATCAATACAGACATTGCGTGTTAGGTATAATAATTGTCAGCCTACATACATATGATGTAATTCCAAAGTGTATAGCCTACAGAGCTTCGTTACTATGCTAATTAAAAGCCTATATGTTCTACATGTATGTGGGCCGCTGTACGTGTGTTATATGTGTGACCTTTCATATTCATAAAGACAGTATAGAAGCGAAGCATCCACACGTCTGGGGAGACAATGGCAGGATTATCTCATGGGCACAGGCGTCTGCTTTTCACCTGACCTCAGCAAAGCCTGATGGGATGGCGGGCTCGCTCTGTAGCTGACGGGGCTCTTTGCTTGTTCTGCGCACTCTTTCGCGAAGGGGCCCCAATGGCCGCCGCATTGACCAGCGCGAGCCATAAATATGCGATGGGAACAACGGAGGTCACTGCATTTTCAAATAGAGTGCAAAGACTTTGGAGTACAGCCAAAATGCCAGGAACAAAAGGTATACGAGGAAATCTCTAATATTTAATTAATAATTTACATTTTTGAATACAAATTATGGGGTCCATATATAATACTTGTGTTGATTTTATAATCACTTTGAAAATATACAGTCACTGTTTGTCTACTTTTGGTCATAAGAATAGCTAAAGACTGAGAATGGAAAATACAATTTCCTCTAAAATGTCTAAAATGTTTTATGTGTCCTCTAGGTAATAAATCGGACAAGAAATCAGCCACCAAGGTGAGACCAAGTTTTGTTTTGAGATGAAATAGATACCACTCAGTCCAAATAGAATCATGCATGATAAAGAGATCTTTGATATGACATACTATGCCTAAGTTATATAAACAGTCTACTGACCCTCTTTATGCGTTCCCTCAAATAGCAGCCTCAGAGTCCTAAGGAGCAACCGAAGAAAGTTGATCAGAAAGGAGATGACAACAAAAAGCAAGGAGGTAAGCATTGACCACTGAACAGCCACCAGACATGACACAGATGTGGGGTGGCGAGGAGGCATCTAGATTAAGAGATATCATCTACATCAGCTAGTTGGAGGACGTGACTGTACCTTAGGGATGCATGCAAAATTTGAGTAAATATCTAAGTCTAAGGACACTCAAGGTCAAAACTGTGTGTCTTGTTTTCCGGTTTGATTTGATTTAAAATCTAGACAGACAGATGGAATTCTATGGAATATTCAATTAGGCCTATGTCAAATGGAATAAAAAAAAAAATCAGTCCCACACTGGGAAGGTTTCAGCATTTTTTCTGCATGCCAGAAAAATCTCTCTGTACATTCATATTGTCACCCACATAATTAATGCTTAAAGATGGACCAACCACTTATTAATGCTGCAGTAATTACTCACAGTTTTAGGAACACAGACTAGCTCACATGCAGTGTGGACCTTGTACAGTACATGCTATACTAAATACTCAATTATAGTAATCAAATAATTATAATAGTTGTAGAATAACTTTCTTAACAGCAGTGGGGTGGCTGTGCATCGGTTTGTGTTCGGTTGTGTTTCCAGTTAAATTATCTGTCTGTGTGGCTTTCTCTCGCAGGACAGCCGAAGGGAGAGAAGCAATAACTTCCAAGCCTTTGTGAAGATGGCTCTAGAGACACTTCTGGGTTCCTGTCGCCGTAAACATGACGGCCCCCGGGGAAGGCAAGGCTGAGATCACTAAACCACACCCCTCCCCATCCACCATCCCACCCTCCTAGCCAATCAATGGCGGCTCATCTCGTCTTGTCACCATGGAGATGACCTGAAGCCTCCGGTCAGTGTCTACCTCAGTGTCTGCCAGATCCAAACGTCTTCCATCTTCCCCCTCCTACTGTCTTCACCTATTGGCTACTCAGGATTACGACATGCTGCTGAGGAGCTCCGTTGATGAGCCAATAACATGAGATTTTGCTCACAACCCTCTTCCTGCCCCACCCTTCCATATCTGACTCCGCCCCTTTTCAGTGACTATCTGATGGTCCTTACCGATCTTGTAAATAAAAAAATAGATAAATGAATAAAGACAGTAATATATTGGATACAAATTTGAGGGTCATGAGGGATTAGTCAAAGAGTGTGTTGTGTTATATTTTAACATCCAGTTTACATGACATTGTAAAAATATCAATCAATAATATATGAAAACTCACATTTCCTTCACAATATTCATATTCGGTTTTTATGAAACTCAGTCTCAAGATCACCTCTCTGATGCCTGACAAACATGTAGAAATACTCAGACACAACAAAAGAGATTTCAGAAGTACAGTTTCTTCTGGTTAAAAATTTAATAAAAGCATCACACATTTTCATATTTCATCTTCTCACACGCACACTCACATATATACAGTACCGAGTAAAAGTGACACTAAAGTATAATGTGTTGGGAAAACTTAAGAAAAGACGAATATGAAGAAATTAGTTCAAAGTAAGAAAAAAAATTACAAAATAGAATTAAGTTATAAAGACCAACAATGTGCATAAAGTGTAGGGTATCAATTCAATGACTTGATTATTCCAGTTGGCACATTGTTCAAACAACATATTCAAGTTTCCATTTTCAGTGTAAACTAGCTGTTCTATTAATCAAAACATTACAAAGTTGTACCCCAGTCGAGATGCCTAAATATACATAAATTCAAAACATGAAACAAAAACTCGCCATTAAAGCAACACTAAAGCACTTTTCCTCTGTCGCACACACGCTATTTGTTTATCCAGCAAATAACAGACAAGGTAGAATATGTTGCATGATTTTATGAAAGTATGATGTATTGCGACATTGAAGCAAGTCAAATTCGTAGTTTCTGATGTCTCATTTCATCGGACTACAGATACACTACCCCACCTCGTAAAGTTACATAGTTATCGGTTATATAGCCGATAGAGGGCCGTTCACCCTGTTACGAGTTAATGAACCGCTGAAATGATTTTGGAAACATTATTTTAAGGTACGAAAAACTCTTTAGTGTTGCTTTATCTAGTCCAAGACTAGTCATTGAAGTTGAAGTAACTTTTCTATAACAAAGGATAACATGAATATAGGCAGAGGCAATTATAGCAACCGAAGGGACGCCCTTGTTTAAAGTTTAGAGGGTCAGAAGAACAGTGACTCCTGAACAGCTTGATCTAGGGCAGATGATGGGCAAATCCTAGGCTGAATAAACCCAGCCTGATCTGCCGTCGATTTGAATTTCGCACTGCAGCTAAGGCTGGAAACCTGCACATCTCTCTGCTTCCTGTCCACGTTTGCTGGGTCCAATCATAAACTAGCTTAACCAAAAGGCGCACCCGGATCGTTGGTCTGATTGAAGGACAATCCAAATATGTACAAAGTAATTTGAACTATGCCCATTAATCACGCCTGTTGTGCAGTGGAAATAAAGTATAGACTCCCAGGAGTAATGTTTAAACCTAAAAGATTGAGCTTAGTATGGTGATCTATCCGCCATCTACAGTATAGGACTGGTGTTCAATTCTGTCCCAGCCCTTCTACTCCACGTGTATCAAGTCATCCAATCTGCTGTGCAGTGTGCACATATCCCATCCTCCCCTGCTCTTCCTGTATGCCTCATCAGTGACACTGTTCCAGAAAGAATACACAAAATGATCTACCATTTAAAAAATCTATGATAGTTGTTCAATGATGTTTTGGGGTAATGCAGCCCAAGAATGGCATTGACACTGAACATACAGTACATAATATATCGAACCAAAGCATATTTACACTGACTACAATTGACTTTAATCAGAATACTTGGAACCAGGACGTACGGGAAACAGGTATAGTGCAGGGAGGGAGCTCTAAGAGGAAGTGACCTACAGGATGCACGGGCTGAAGCTCTAATGCTACTTCTCTGGAAAAACAAATGTGACTGCAAAACGACTGTAACTCATGTCTCATGAAAGCTACGCTAGTGCACTGTAGACTGCCAACTGTACACAGCGACGGACTCAATGGTTAGGATAGTTCTGAGCAAAGTCTCGGTTCACTCCAGTCTCAGTTCACACACTGACACACCACCAGACCATGTTCTGCCGTGTGTGTTCACTGACTACTTGCTACCATGCTGAGAGTGATTTGATTGCTAGTCGCAGAGTGTGATATGTTTTAATATAACCAACTGGTAGATGTCTCTGAACACATGCAGTGCTGGGTGGATGAGCTCGTAACAACACTAATGTGTGCAAGCTAGGGCTCTGAGCTACCTGTCTCATCCAGCTAAAATGGCCCTAAACTTGACAACTAGGCTTCTATTTATAGCATCTTTGACACGGCTGAATGGAATGGCCTGGTGCTGTGTGCGTATGCCTTAGGCAGGGAAAGACAACTCAGCCTCTCTCGAAAGCAGCACAGCACACGGCTGGGCTCCAATGCTGCGTCACTCTACTGACTTACCACTGGAACGTGCGCTCATGTGGCTGGTAAGTGGGAAATGTTACCACTTGTTAACTCCCCACTTTCGAAGTCAAAGCATTCACTATGTTGAGAGACGTAAATTAATTTTCCTGGGAGCTCTCCCAAAGCCCCCATTTCAAACTGGGAAATTTCAGTTCACGTGTGACATCCCCTAAACTCTAGAATTCTCCCACTTCCCAGTTGTTCAGGAATGCACCATAAGTCTAAAGAGATCCCTCACTGCCAGTCTAATTTAGCTTCCTTACATAGGAGCACTGACCATGGGTCATGAGCCCGGTTCTGTATTGGCCCATCCATATTGGGTCCAGATCAAGTTCTCGACTAAATGGATATCTGGGTCATCAGCATCACTTGTTTGCAGCTGGAAACCTGCACACGCGGGAGCTCTCAGACAAGCTAGTACTTTCCACAGGAAAACAAACTCCTCTCACAGACAGATGGGGATACCGTGCCAGGTCTAGCCGAGGAATCATAAACTGAAACCACTTGTCCCTTATCACAGGGAATGTTAGTTTCCCTTCTTTTCAAATAATTAAATGCAGTTATTCTTCACATCAAATATGTCATCTTTTCCCTCTCCGTGTGTTTGTGCTCACTGTAAACTAAATGACCGGCATTCTTCTTGTAACAAGCACAGTAAATGCAGGTGAATGAATGAGAATAATATAAATAAGCATACAGCAAATGAGAATAATATAAAAGTAACCCACGCTCAGCAATAACTGGAGTCTGCTGTGCTGTTGATCCAGTTTGTCAGAGGCGGTGCGGATCTTCCTGGTTCAGACATGTGCAATAGTAGTAAGGGCCAGGAGTGTTTGAGCAGCATCAGAGTGCATCAGTGGTTGTTGACAGGATGTGTGTGTGGGTGGGCTGGGGGTCTCTATTTGCTCTGTTTGTGTGTTGTATAGTCCATAAGTATCTCACAGTGCAGTCACAGAGCTCAGTGTCCTACAAAGCGCTGCCTCACTGAGACAGGATTGGATTGAAGCAGGCCTTTCAGCCCTGATGTGATTTATTGCTTTCCATTTCCTCCCTCTCTTCTCTTCTCTTCTCTTCTCGTCAGTTCTCCTGTTCTCATGTCCAGAAGGATATTGTTCTTCCTCTGTCCTCTCTCGGTCCTTACACTGTTAGAGGATCATACGGTAGAGCACCCAGCTACCGAAGGTGACCCAGTGACTGGACCAGCTCAGCTCTGTCCACTTCCTGATGGTGTGATTGGCTATGCTGTCCTGGAAGAGACAACCAAGCAACATGTTCATGGTGAGCAGTCAGATGCAGATCAATGTCGGTAAAAAAGTCAACATTACAATACATTGATCACATTTATTCATTTGAAGTCACCACAAGGAGCTAAATAAATGGATTGGTGATTAACTGATTTGTTAAAAGCTGGTAAAAAAAACATTTCACTACAATTTCTAAATATCCAATTTACATAAGACCCTGTAAAAAGTTGGCAGACCACAGCGACTGCAGAATACACTTTGTAGGAGGGTAATAGGCAAGAAAATACCTGGCCGTGAATTACATTAGTGGCCTTCATAATTACTGCTCATTTGGTTAATCACCAGAAGAACGCTGCCACTGTTGACACTGATCCCTACATAGCCCCCTAGAGTTCCATCAAAGAGCATGTGTGTGGGTGGTGAAAAAAAATGCCATAATGCTTTATTCTCTCTCTGACTAGATATTTTTTTTCTCTCTCAGCTTTTGTTCAAACGTGGCATAGGGCCTACTGTCTGGTCTAGCATAAACTTTCTTTGTGGCCGAGTATCATGGGCTGTTTGGAAGGTTGTACAGCCGTGTTACAGTAGTTGTTTCCTTACCTCGCTCTCTTCCATGTCATCTGAGTTCGAGTCAAACACAGAGCCCAGATAAACCAGATGCAAGAGTGTCAGTCCACTGAAGATGAAGTTTATGAGGTACACCCACAAAGCCTGAGGAGTATTTGGAGAAGGGGAATTAACATTATATCCAGAGGGAGTGGAGAGCAGTAACTTATTATAAAAAATACACCGTATTGTTATCAAAGCTGTAGAGATACATCACCTTCTTGTGTGCATGACTGCAATCTGGTTGGCACCGCCTGGACAAGATGCATGCATTCAAGATAGTGGCTAGTCTTCTCCTCAACACTGGAAATGTAAGGAAACACATTAGTACGGTAGTATGCCTATGAAAGGAACACACTTTAATCAAAAACACCGCATGAATTCAGCATAAAATAGGACAAAAAGCCCTGTGGTCTAAAACAGAAAAGCAGTGAATCACTCCGGTTGCTGGTGCTGCTGCTGCTGCTGCACTGCACCGTGTGAAGAAGACACTACTCTTTGCTCTTGTTTGAAAAGCATCCCCTGCGAATTCTCCAGGCAGCGAGCGGAGTCTTACCATGCTCCACATACGTAATGAAGCCCAGAGATAAGAGAGCGGCCCCTAGATGGAAGCTCAGGCCCTGTCAGGGAGATAAGAAACAAAGACTCTGAGATTGTACAAAGAGAGCTAATGCCCCCACGCTCAAGCCGGAACTGAAATGATAGGGCACAGGCTGGCTGTGTACACTGGCAAAACTACAGACCAGCAAACAAAGGACCTGATATTAGGGCTGCACGATATATCTAAAATGTATCGTTATCGCGATATCAACGCTTGCAATGGACGTACCGCAAAGATTACTTAATTTTCGATAAAATTCGATACATTTTCTGTGCCGTGCATTCCATACAGTCTATCATCAGATTCAGACCCCATTCTGCAACACGTTCTTGACTCAACAAATTAGTGGTCAGAAAACCATGTTAAGTTGACATGCAGTTAAATGATTATGTTTACATTTATTACAAATTTTGAATGCTTTAAGTAGTTTTCAAGTTTTTATTTATTTCAACTTAATTTTGTTGGCCGTAGCAGAAAATGTTTCAAGGGGCCAAGATTATTTATGTCTGGCATTTCCATTGTAGCTGCATTTTTCCCAATAAAAATAATGTTGGAATGGAATCAATGCATTTATTTTTTAATAGTCTGCATAGTCTATGCTAGCAGCAAGAAGAACGGAGAAAAACATTACATATTTAAATATCGCAAGTTATATCGTTATCGCAGTACTCAATAATGCTATCGCATATCACATGTTTTCCTAATATCGTGCAGCCCTAACTGATATCATTCAATTCAATTCAATTCAATTAAAAAAAAAACTTTATTTATCCCTGAGGGGTAATTTCTCCATGAAGGCACAGTGACATGTAAGACATAACATAACATATAAGACAGACAGGGCAAAGGGAAGAACAGAACAGGCATGGGTGTAAGGGGGGGGGGGGGGGGGGGCAGAAGCATAATTATTTAAGTTCAAAAGGGGAATAGCCTTAAGTAAAGGTAGCCTTCCTCCTGTTAGTCCTGGCAAGAAGACAGTGCAGATGCCATTATGCATGTGCTTTACTTTCTAAGGTTAATTCCTTAGGGAACCCACTTTACCCAGACCAATACGAATCACAAGGTCAGGCAAATTTGGATGTCATTGCATAGATAACCTTTTGCCTCATGGTCTCTTAGACGTAGAGGGCTATTTTGCTGAAGCAGTATAGGCATCACAGATGTGCCTTTATTAAGGGATGCACTGCAGGTTGAAGTCCATCTCAGCTAATCGTCCCTGAAGGCCATTGCCATCTGTTTTATTTAAATTATTAACATGCCAGAGTGCATCAAGAACAAATGTGCAGAATGACCTTATGCCTTAGCATGGGACATTGAAGGCATGGTAATGGAAACACAGACTGTACTCACGTGAAGCAGTGCACTGGCTGTGTAGGTTATAAGGATGGCTGTGAAACTGCCAAATTTGAGAGCACTTTTAAAAACATCTGTGTGGGAGACAGACAGACATAGGAAATACAGACGAGTAAGATGAGTCACAAGAAACTGCTCTTAATCACCCTGCAAACTACAGTATATTAAGTCAAAATGTTTGTGCTGTTCTGGCTCCATAACTGATCGGATATGGAAACTAAGAAGACATGTAGGAGAAACAGTGTCTATATACAGATCGCCCTGGTTCACAATCTGACAGCCAAGCCTACACACTGTCTACTAATCTCTTTCCAAATGAGTGATCACTTAATTGGGCGGCATTTAGTGTTGAAAATGTATTTACTGCTGTTGCCTGAGGATATCAACTGCTACCGCATGGCTGACTGGGTTCAAGGCTTATAATTTAACAGACAGTAAAGCTCAGCAAGATACTGCTACACTGCTGGAGAGACATACTGTAAGTACAAAATAGAGACAATGTGAAATCCGAACAGTGGGTCAAAGATGAGTAAATCTGCACACTGGAACAGTAGGATATTAAATAATTCATCAAGAAGAATCCCTGCACCTACTAATGCACACATTATTGAACATTCATTTACATCATAGGAAGCCCGAAGAAAGTCTGCCACCAAGCAAGGGTACGAGCTAAGAAGCAAAGCGACAAGGTAAGTGAACCTAGATGTTCCAAGTTAGATAGTACAGGACAGAGCTATGAAGTAAAGAACTTGACTAGAGGGGCAGGCATTTGGGTCAAACTATTCATCTGTAATAGCTGGAAGATGTAGAAGAAGTAGAACATCCACTGGAGACTCATCAAGACACTTTCTTAAAACAAATACCCAAGTCACTCAATTTTCTGTGTAAACCCTTGACTGTTCCTCTAAACACACAGAGAGAGTGAGCAAAAATGAGCCAGCAATTAGCCCACTTCACAAGATGTCTCCACTGTGTAAACTACTGTAACTTCCTCTGGAACAGCATAGTCCACAGAAAAGACAAAAACAGGAAGACATTTTACTCAGCCAATTATGGGATCATCAACAAAGATGGACTCCTGGACACTGTGAAATGGGCTTATTGGACGAGTCCTTGCTGGATTGCGGAAGCTGCTAAATTCTATAGACTATAGTGTAGGTCAGAAAGACTGGAGGCTGATAGTTTGGTTTGGTCTGTGTGGAGAGCAAGCCGAGACATCAGCAACACTCACATGTATTCAGCCACTGAGACATGGGCTGGTTCCAAGAGGTCACCACGTCCACCATGGACCTGGGAAACTCCACGTTTAGAGGCTTTGCCACCGTCAAGTCCCTGGAGGACAACAAACCATTGGTGGAGGTTATTGTAGGTCAAAGGTGAAGCGGGACGTTTTTGCTGTGTAAACCAAAAATAACCAAAATACTGTATCTGTAGACTTACACAGGGCTACATTGGGCTACATAACTGAAGTGTTCTGTTCACGCAGTGTCTGCTGCAACAATTAGCTTCCACTTTAATCAATGGATCCGGCTATACCAGACGTGATGGCAGCACATACATTCCAAACTATTAGACCAGTCTTCCAAAACTACCCATATGGAAAAGATATAGAAAAAACGTATATGCTAGCAATGTGTTTTATATACAAAACTTGTATGATTTACTCTTGAAAGTGGCCCCTTTCTCGTTTTCCTCATACAACGTCATATATAGTCCTTACAGGTTACAATGTTTTATATGTTTCCGATTACACAGATTTAGCAAGGATCTTATAATGGTTTCACTGTCATATAAACACCTGATAGATTTTTTATATGCCATATAAGTTTTTTCTATATCTTTTCTGTATGGGTAGACCAGTCTTCTAAAACTATTTTTACGCTATGCGAATGGAGCGCTTCAGGTGCGTACGTGCCGTAGCCTCTCTGTTACAATAACAATGCAGCAATTCATATTGTTGTGTAAAGAAGCGGCAACACTGACCACTTAAGGTTCTCCTTCTCTTCTGTGAAGCCAGAGCCTGCCAAAGTGGTGGTGGTTTCACTGAGGTAACTCACAAAGAAGTTGCTGAAATGGAAGGAGAGGGTATTCTCGTACCCCAGCAGCCACCTACAGAGGATGAAAGAGAGTGTACGTTTAGGAGATGAAAAACAAGCTGAAACAAGCAGCTCTGGGCAGCTGTGCTTAGGTGCACACTTTTCCCTCTTGGATGGAGAAAAGCTTACCTTGCAAGACTCCCCCTGCGAATCAGTGAGGCGAAAGAAAAATTAATAATTAAACTCTGATGCATAATAAATACACATACATTCCCTCACTCCATGCACATGTATTGTATGCAAATTGAATACATCATTCCATAACTCCATAGACAAGGGACATTGGGAATAAGAGTGTCAAGGTTGAAAATGTGAGGTATTTAAAATTAGCTGGTACAGTAGTTACCTGTTCTTTCGTCTCTTCTTGCTTTAGAATGATGACCAAACAGTGCCAACAGAGGAAGTGACGGCAAAGAAGAAAAGCAGAGTGGATTTAATCATCACCATCTTCATTTGATGGCCATACATAATGGGATTTACACACTCAACAAAAGCAAGCTACAGCCTTTTATGTGAGTCTGGCTTACTCTGTAGAGCAGAGTTGCCTAGTTCTACTCTTGAAGCAGCCTCACCATGCACATCTCCTGTATAATTCTCATGGTCAGGAGCAGAGCCGCAGGTTTTCGATAGCTCTGGTCTGGAGTAGCTAAACTCTAACTTTTGCTAACTGTTTACGTTTAGCTAAATTTGATTAAGTGTACAGATTGAAACGGGGAAGGATCAGGGTGGGATGAGGAGGAGGGAGGGTGGCAGGAGCCTCTCCTTAGGTGAAGGTTCTAAACCATTTGTTCTAGGATGTAGCTTAACAGTCTACTCTGCACTGTGCTATCAGCTCCCAACTCGTTGACTCTCAGGACCACAACAGTCCCCAAAAATATCGAAAGAGAGTGCAGGGGGACTAAATGTGAGAAGTTCTCTGTGCTTACCGGATCAGTCTGTCGGTGAGGATGGGAATGAAGTAGGGGAAGAGGTAGGGAGCTACACAGTTGGAGACGAGCAGGCAGAACAGACTCTTGGCCCAGCTGGTGAAGGCCTTCAGGAACCACCTGAAACTCTGTAGGGAAGGAGAGACCACGTCAGCATACAGGTCGAGAGCCAAAAACAACTCATGCTCATCAGGCACCAGTCAGAAGGTACTATAGACCCCTTCAATGTTTGTTAGCATCCAGAGCCCATGTTGGGTGCACGCGCAGCATGGGGTCAGGATAATGGCGGAGCTAATAGACCAACATGTTGAGCTGTCAAGGTATGCACAGTCATTGTTTTCCCAGAACTACAAACTGTACCGTAATAAATTAGTCTTAGCTGATGGTGATAGTCTGCCTGATCCTGAGTTAATAACAGAGTGGGTAGACAACGTTAGCAAGTGGCCAGCCAGAGATCCATCGGCCTACCATATACGGCTATCTGGTTGACAAACCCAGTGTGTACACATGTAAATGTAGAACAAGTAGACATTTTCGTTTTTCCCCACACACACAATTCAGGGATGGAAAGCTTTCTGACCCTGATAGGCCTGCACATTTTTCTGTGACGTGAACCATAAATTGGTCAATAGGGTGCTGTCCTTCCAAACCAGGCTTGCACATCATTCATCCCTACCAGTATTACACTTGAATAAGCTAGCAATGGAAAATAGTTTGATCCTGTGTGATGATACTGCCAGGGCTGATAGACAAGAAATTATCAAATACATTCAATGACAATATAGAGAACAGCCTTTATTGGCATTGTACCTGAAGCCTGAATTCAGGCACCATGCCTGAACTCTATCAGGCCTGTACCACACTCTGGTACTATATAAAAATATCACTGATGATATTACACTTTAGTATTAATACTGGTACAACACCACATGTCACCAAGTATCTCTACATTATAAAATTGTAGGCCTCAGCCGTGGCGCAACTGGCTGGGGCACGCCGGCGACCCGGGTTCGATTCCCGCCCCGTGGTCCTTTCCGGATCCCACCCTGACTCTCTCACCCATTTGCTTCCTGTCTCTCTCTACTGTCCTGTCAAAATTAAAGGCACAAAAGCCCAAAAAATATACTTTAAAAAAATAGTATAGTAAGGCAGTATGCACTACTATTCTATAATATAGAGATTTGTGGTGTTGCGTGTTGTTTTTATCTAGGGTTATGGGAGGATTTAGTGGTCCTGTTGTTGTCTGCTGTATGTTGTCTGTATATTTCATGTGCTGTTTGGTGCAAAATTAATTTCCAAAAGGATCAATAAATACCTATCCATCTATGATGACCTGACAGATGCACATGAGAATACTTGATTTAGACTACACCATGGTTGATAACGGGACTGCACTCTGGATAGGCAATCTGCTGGGACACACTTTGGATAAGCCAAGTTATAGTGGTAATAGCCTACTTATTGATGGCTAACTCAACACAATCAAAACTACTTCAGAAAATGAATGAACACAAGATCAATGGTTAGACTTGAGATTATGTAACCTTCTGCTAAACTATGATCATTCTGTCAAACCCGTCATTCCGGGTTTCCGTCTACTCACTGACACTGACTGTTACGTTGATCTTGAGACACTTCCACATCTTCCCTAGCCTTTGTTTTAAGTTTGTGGGTGGACTTACCAGCTGGCGGCTTTCAACTGCCTCTTTGTAGCTGTTGTAGCTGATCCAGGGTCCGAAGATGACTGTGCCCACAAAGTAGATGTAGCCCATGAACTCCACGGGAGAAGGGACACTCTCCACTACCCCCCTGTCCAGGTCAAAAGCCAATGAGATGGCTTTCATGGCCACCACCATCTGGGACACTGAAGGGATTTTCCAAAACAGAGAGATGAAAACAGACATGAGACATAACACACAGTATGAGTTGCAGGAGACAAATAAATGTGCAAACCAGCGGAAAAGAGTATTTTGGTCTCCCTCAGCAGATTTGACTGGATATGATATCCTATGATGTAATCTAATGGAACTACACCTTCAGATGAATTTAAAAGGAGAACAGTGAAGCAGACACTAACTCCAAAGTGACTAACCTCTCATTTTATGCCAAGTGGTGGTGTCCATCATATGTGCTTCGCTGAAACACAATAACAAAAACAAACAAAACAAACAATTAAAACAAAGACTGTTCAGTTACTCTTTAATACAATTTACATTGACATCTATTCATCTGGCAGGCACTTTTATCCAGAGTGACTTACAGCAACAGAATAAAATATAACCTAGCTCTACAGCTACACAATATAATACAGAATATGTTAACATTTAGGCTACAAAGCTGCACAATAGAATGTGTTAACATTTAAGCTACAGTGCTGAGGAGGCCTTTGTAAGGATTTACCACTGCACCTGTCCATTCTAATACAATACTGTACACATTAGTTAGTTAGGGTGCCATTTAGCTAACTAAATGAAAAGTATATATTGCCTGTACACACCACTAGGCAATACACACTTTTCATTTAGTTGAAATGGCACCCTAACTAACTAATGGCATTACCATGTGGCAGGTATTGGGCCAAACAGTATTTATAGTATTTACAGGACCGAGGAATCCCTCAGATTTATTCCCTGAAGTGGTATTTGCCATTAGGTTTAACAATACTCATCACAAGTTAGCGACACAAAGGGCCTTTTTAGGTCAGCAATCTGCCATTTCATTCTATTACTTTAGAGGCTAGATGAGCGGAGTGGATGGATTCTAATGAATTTAACATCTAATTCAGAGTATTTTTTTACATGCTAGAGATGACACGTACATGGACCAGACCATAGATCTGTACCCAGGTCTCCTACGATTTGATTTAGCCCTGCAGCTCAGGCTGGAAACCTCCACATTTTTCTACCCTACTTCCGTTCCAGATCTGTGGGGACCAATCACAAACTTATCCACCTGGCACATCCGGATCGTAGGCCTGATTGCTTGGTTGAAGGACTATCCAAATGTGTACAGAGTCATTTGAACTACGCCAGTTGACTACGCTTCTTGTGCAGTAGAAAATACAGAGCAGACTCCCCAAATTAATGTTCAATGTTAAAAGATTGAGCTTGGTCCGGTAATAGCCAGGTTAATAACTTACCCCAGCAGCAGGTAGATGACCACAGTGATGCAGAGGAACGTTCCACGGATGGTGGAGTGTCGGCAGAGGAAGAGGATGAGGTAGCACAGCAGACTAAGCAGGACCACCCACACCATGTGCAGCTCGAAGAACAGGTAAAGAACGTAGAACCCGCCACCCACGGTGCTCAGGTGTTTCATGTAGCAGGGAAGCCCTGTCCACATGGAAGGAGACAGACGGTAAAGTAAACAATCACAGACCCTGTTAAAGATGATACATTTATAATGAAAAGCAGAGGTGTAACAACACTAGCATCACCAGCAGTTCTTTGAATTGTCTACATAATATTGGAGCAGTCAGTCAGTAATGCACAAAGTCTGCATGCCTTACTGTTTAAGATCATCAAGTAATGTTGAAATGCTGTGTATTGGTCTGGATGATTAGGTGATGCTTAAATGCCTTGTCTGGGTTACGAGTCAGGGAATGCTCAAATGCCAAATGATGTTCAAATGAGTTACGCTTGTCAGATAACACTAACACCGACGTTTGTCAGGTAGCCTGATGCTGACATGCTGTGTGTGGGTGAAGATTGTCAGGAAGGTAGTGTAGTGCTGAAACGCTGTGTTTGTGTTTGGGTTAGTGTTGTCAGGTAATGCTGAAACGCTATGCGTGTTTGGGTTGGTGTTGTCAGGTAATGCTGAAACACTGTGTGTGTTTGGGTTGGTGTTGTCAGGTAATGCTGAAACGCTGTGCATATTTGGGTTGGTGTTGTCAGGTAATGCTGAAACACTGTGTGTGTTTGGGTTGGTGTCTGTCAGGTATGTTGGTGTTGTCAGGTAATTGTCAGGTATGTTGGTGTCAGGTTATGTTGGTGTTGTCAGGTACCGAGCCTCCAGAGGAAGCGGCAGGTTAGACAGATGAGGAGCAGCTGCCAGGTCTGCTCCAGGCCCTGCTGGACCGTAGGGAGCAGGCATCCCCCTGGCAGCTCCGCAAAGAAATCCTGGTGGCTGGGTGCCGCTGGCATCGTGACTCTATAAAGGACATTTGAGGGGAAGCAGCATTGTATAAAAATCATTAGTGCACACTTCTGCAGACTATCACTGTCACATTGTATTGGCATGAATATGAAACATTTAGGATATTCTGAATTCTCCCTTAAACTGTATATTATATGTCAAGCCCTCATCATACCCTACATGGTGTGAATGAGGAATTATTCTTGGTTATCACATATGAATCATATGAGAATCATATCTCTAATGAATCTCATATGTATGAATACTGTATATAAGACTCTCTTATGAATCAAAATAGTGACATAAAACTTGGGATGCATCTTCAGAATGAGAGGTCACATTATCAATCACTGAATTTTTCTGGTTAAGCAACCCACAGCCTGCTAGTCTACACACTCGGGTCAAGAACTCATGCATGCACTGATGCATATGATCTGGCCGCAACAGGAACTGGGAATGCCGCTCTTCTTGAGGAATTGTTTTAATTTAACTTAAGTGATAAACACTCATATGAGCACATGAGATATCATGGGTAGGCTATACATCTCCACTAGCTCAAATGAGCTCGGGGACTTATAGCCTATACAACCATCCGCAATGCAGCTGGTAGCCAAATACAATGTATTTCTTCCTTAAACAATACATTGTTCTGCTCTTATCGGACGACACAAAAACCTCATTCTGCAGTTAGTCAGCCATGCAGCCGACTTTGTAACCGCTGGATTGTATTAATCCGATCTGACTGGACCGGCAACATCCCTCCCTCTCGACTGTTCTACACTACCGGCTGATGCCAACCGCAGCACGGATGAGACCGTATTATGCTCCAATGGAATGTAGCCTACTCACGCGCTGAAGTGTGTAGGCTATTGGAAAATATCCTTTGCAGCCGGCGTATCTTCACTTGAAACGGGAGACTAAATTCCGATCAGTGGGCGTTTGGGTTCTCCTCCGCTTCATGGACGATGTGTAGGATGCAGATGATGCTTAAAATGTGGCCGACTCCTATTGTTGCCATTAGCAGCGACGACAGCTGACTGCGACTGCCCGTCACGCAGTGGGCAACTGAATGGAGACCACGTAAGCCAATCACTTTAGTCGCTTGTAAGGAATAAGCCAATGAAAACGTATGCTCGCTGAAAAAAAACGAGGGCATCGATTAACCGGTCTGAAATGGCTGGGTTAGTCAGGCTAGGGTCCAGCGGGTTTTCTTGTGAATTCTATGCGAAGCAGCAGCTGTCTGCAAACTGAAATAGGCTACAGTAGCCTACTCAAGCAGGATCAATTTAAATGACTTAAATGATGGGGGCTCACAATGGCCATATATTTTACACTCACAAATTCAGTCAACCATCAACATAATATGGATCAGTACATTGAAAGGAAACTCACCATCAAGTATTAAAGCCATTTTGCAATTCATTTTATTAGTAGATGATGTCTACACATAGCAGATGCATGGGCTATGACCAAACAATTGTGCCATGCATAACATTCAAACAACAAATGACATTCACAAACAATAATGGCAATGGTCTTACATTTTGATTAATATTGAAGAATCATGAGTAAGTTACAGAAAAGTGAAGTAGTGTCTTTGACTCAGACAAAAGAAGGAAACGCGCTGATTTCAGAACAAACAAAATCACACCATGTCATTCGAAGACCGGTAAATAGCTTGAGGCACTCTTTTTGAGGTAGTTCTCTAGGAAAGCCCATGTTCCATCACAAATCAGTAGAGAAATTGATAACACAGAGCCCAATTCAAAGGAAATCAACACAGATTTTTGTTAGCTTTGGAATGGACATACATTAGTAATGGACATAAATGGAGTACAGACAGCCTTTACAAAAGGCTATACGAAGGAAAAAAACCCCCAACAAAAAACACTACAAACCACTGGCCTGGAATGATATAGTGTATATATGCAGCACAAACAGTAGGCCTGACTTACTCAAGGTTTCATCTGGGAATTTAAATTCAAATGGAAAGCCACTCAAGTGCAATATGCCCAAATACATTGCTAACCTATACCTACAATTCCTGATTAGCCAGCAGCAATTCAAAGTGATATTCAGTTATATCTTGTACAGTCCAGAAGCATTGGAAATAGCAAAACAAGACAGAAAAGAAAAGGCATGATTAGTCAATCATATCATCAAGAATGGGAGACCTAATCGTCGCCTTCATAAAAACATTTTCTTGCATGCCTGACTCTGCCACCAACCAAAACAATACAAAGCGCAACTTTTTGGTGTTGGATTTAATCTTCCCTGCAGCTCAAATGCACCTAGGATTTAAACTGCGGCTGCATTACAACACCACCTCAATATCATACGCAACTCTCTGCATGGCCTGCAGCCTTTTGTCTTTCCTCTTGGAGAGGGCCGGCTGGTCGTAGTACGCGTCAGACTTATGTCTCTTTTCCGGAACGCCATAGAGCGAGTGCTCGTTAATGTTTCTGCTGACATCGATCAAGGACTGCTTCTTTTTCATCTTCCTCTTTTTCTTCTTCTCAGTTAGTATCTGCTCAATCCTTGTCATCACGTGGCTGGCAGAGGGCGCTTCGTCCTCGTCGATTGTGTGCTCGAACTCATGCGGCTCGAGCATGACGGGCATGGGCATCGGGGTGGGCATGATGGGTGGTGGCGGCGGCGGCGGCGAAGCATTGGAGGCGACGGGGGGCAAGGCGGCGGGCAGCCGCAGCTTCTCCAGGTTGTACTCGTGTTCCTGGCAGAAGAGCACGCCGCACTCCTGGCATCGGTACATCTCCTCCTTCTCGTGGATGGTCATGTGGCGCTTGAGGTTGTGGTGCGTGGTGAAGGAGCGGTCGCAGCGCTCGCAGGGGAAGGGCCGCTCGCCCGTGTGAACGCGCTGGTGCTCGTGGTGGTGGCTGCGGCTCAGGAAGCGCTTGCCGCAGACGGTGCACTCGTAAGGGCGGTCGCGGTCGTGGAACTGCCGGTGCTTGGCCAGCTGCACGATGGAGAAAAAGGTCTCGCCGCACACGTCGCAGGTGTACTCGCCAGAGAAGCGCGGCCGCTGCAGTGGCTCGGATTCGGAGGAGGGCAGTAGGGCTCCGTCAGGATCGTCATCGTTCAGGTGGGACCCCGACATGGCGGCGGCATGGTGCAGGTCCCACAGAGCCTCCTCTCTCGCTTCCTCATTGGCCAGCTCGTCCTCATCAATGCCATTCAGTTCATCCAAGGCCTGCAAGGCCTCCATTGCTCCCCAGTGGTGGTGTAGCCTGCAAGACAAATCACAACACATTTGAGAGTGTGCACTTGGAAGACTAATGTAAAACCAAACTTTGTGCATCCAGTAAGCACTAAACTTTTGGCAAGAATTTAAGACAATTCCATGACAATTTCACACAAATGTACACTAATGCATACAATATGCGTGTATACCAGATGTTCATTTCGAGTTTAGAGGCAAGTTGCAAACATGCAAACTGCAATACGATACAGCTCACCTACACACGTTATATAAAAAAATAAATTAGCCTCTTAAGCTAATGCATGAATTAGGCTACATGATTTTGCCAAAGTATCAAAAATGTTCTGCACCTTCGTACTATAGAAATCAACCAGTGTTGGTTGAACAAGTACGGCCTAATCTCTACCTTCCAAAATCAAATAAAAGGCTGAAAAGAGGTACGTGCCTCAAGCCACCTTAAAACGCCAACTTTTCACACCAGTGAGAAGGACGGTAGCTTATTTGTAAGCAGAGATTGTTGCGTTGAAATTTGCCTGCACGCAAGCTAGCTTGTTTATTGAGCCACGTTAGCATTTGAACCATGCAAAGTTATCCTAGCAATGTGCATACTGAACAAACATCCATAATACACGTTCAACTTCACGTTACTTACGAACTGTCATTCATTTTGCATGAGATGCACCATAGGATGTTTCAGCAAATGCATACAGGGATGCAAAATAAGATATAAATGATAGAGAAAGGACAACACAAACAATACAAACATTCAAGTTAGCCAACCGCTAATACCACAACAGTCACATTAGCCCTATGGATTCTTGGCTACTGTCCAGCGCGCGGTTTCTTTTACAAACACGCATGTGACGTAATACACCCCAGAAGTGCCCTCCGTAAAAACAATAACACTGATTGAAACATACCTCTGAAATATACAAATTAACAGCAAACAATACTTACTTTTCAGTTGGTGAATACATCGCTGCTTGTCGGGTTGTTTTTTGGGCTATAACGCAAGCTTCCGGCAATCCGCACTAAGAAAAGTTGTGCCTCTCCTTGAGCCCCCCCTGTACCCTGCTTCCCATGCCCAAGGTTCCTTGTGGAACAAAAACAGTTCCCGCCCAAGACGGTGACCGATCCACCGTGAAGTGCACTAAAAAGAAAGGTAATTCCAGTTGCATATCATTTCACACGTTTCAACATATCTTCCTGCAATAAACTTTAAGTATGTCACCAAATAGCAACGTTGCACATTCGCACTGATTTGAAGTGCTATTGAGTCCGCCAGGTGTCGCTCCTGCTCTTTGTATATTTATTCCCTAGAAATCTACGCGACCGCCCCCATGGCAGGCTACCGCCAACCGTGATTATCATGATTATTTCGCTGCAGAACATCTCAGATACGATTGACGTGTGTTGGCTACGTGAATAAGAAATTAATAGGTGAATGTAAATATGTCCCCTGACCCTCCGTTTTAGATGCCATTATATTAACCTTCATTGTCCATTTCAAAACCTTTGCATCCCATCTCTCTCTAGTCTACTCGTCTATAGTAGTCTATATTCCATCAAAAAGGCGAACGCTCGCACGCACGCACGCACGTACGCAAACACACACACACACACACACACACACACACACACACACACACACACACACACACACACACACACACACACACACACACACACACACACAGATAAAGCGCAATGTTTGTCAGAATGTTGAGAGTGGAAAAGCTCTCAAAACGTTCTAGACTTTTACGCGTGTTGTCTCCAAAGCCTCTCCAGCCTCTCCAAATGCTCCATCAAATGTAACTCTCATTAAATGAACACGGCTTTTTAATTCAATTCAACCAAAAAATAAACAAAAACATTGTCCTGCTCATCAGTCACTCAAACTAAATCGCCTAGAACATCAACATGGCTTGAAAGTAACTATTATGGTATTGTAACAGTGAACTACATGCAGCGCAATTTAGCCATAGACCGAATTTAGCCAAGTGAGGCATGTGGTTATCAGGGATATGTTTTGACAACGTGTGATGTAATCTTCCATCACCATGGTAAAGCGCAATGTTTGTCAGAATGTTGAGAGTGGAAAAGCTCACAAAACATTTCTTCTCGACTTTTACGCGCGTTGTCTCCAAACCTCTCCAGCCTCTCCAAAAGCTCCAGCAAATGTAACTGTCATTAAAGGGATAATCCGGAGTGAAATGCACTTTAGATCAAATTTTCGGACTATTGGGAGTACATACGTTGAGTTGACACCAAAATCATGTCATTTCGGATGTATTTTGAGAAAGTTCGAGTTCACCGTTTTTAGCCAAAACTCGTTAGCATGTAGCCTAAGTGACCGGGGCAGGTCCTTTCGCCACTACAAAACGCTATTTTTATACCTCTTCTACTGTTCCAAACAGCACTACACTTACGTGGTAGTGAGTAGAGGGTCCCTAAAGCCAAACCGAAGTATCCCCACGTCTTTATGTGGTCGGATAGAGAGTCCAGAATGAATTTAATCGAGTCAGTACCTTTCCGGAAATGTTAGTAAAGTGTTGTTGAAGCGTTGCGCAGCTGCCGCCGCGACATTTCCGGAAGGTACTGACTCGATTAAATTCATTCTGGACTCTCTATCCGACCACATAAAGACGTGGGGATACTTCGGTTTGGCTTTAGGGACCCTCTACTCACTACCACGTAAGTGTAGTGTTGTTTGGAACAGTAGAAGAGGTATAAAAATAGCGTTTTGTAGTGGCGAAAGGACCTGCCCCGGTCACTTACAGGCTAACGAGTTTTGGCTAAAAACGGTGAACTCGAACTTTCTCAAAATACATCCGAATGACATGATTTTGGTGTCAACTCAACGTATGTACTCCCATAGTCCGAAAAATTGATCTAAAGTGCATTTCACTCCGGATTATCCCTTTAAATTGGACTTAGTAAGACAGATGTAGTTGCATATAATATCCTGAGGGCGTTACATGAACACGGCTCTCTTGTAGGCTCGAGCCTCATAGTAGCAAACACTTTGTTGTCTACCAACGAGACTTTTTTCTGTGAATGCGTTTAAAGTAGGATCCAATTTTTTTTGAAGACATAATAATAACAATAACGTTTACTTTCTACTATGAAATCAGCTTTGAGTACAAAAAGAAAATCAGTTCTGTCGAGTTTGCAGTAGGCTAAATTGGTGAATCATGGTTTTGCTACTTTCTTGCTAACAAACTTGGGAAGGAAGAGCAACTTTTAGTAAAACTGAAAGATGTGTTTATAAAAAGCAGTCGGACCATGACTATGCCTTGTAACGAACTTTGGTATACTGATATCATAGTAAAGTATAATATTGAATGTGCTGGACGAGAATGTTAAATGTTTCCTCGCCACTCCTGCAGCCCTTTGGTTGCTACGAGAGATTGTTTTGACAACTTATGATGTCATGACAGGTCACCATGATCACAACAGAATGTTTGAGAAAATTATCAGAGACGACTCCATAAATCCCTCGGGTCCCTCGGTCAGCTGTCACAGCGTCCAGTTGGAAAACGTCTGTCAAGCGGTAGTTAAAAGTATTTCTGAGAATTCCTGAAAAGTCCATGTTCAGCCAAAGGCGCAGAGGCAACCCTGTGAATAATCAATCAGTGAAAGGTGGCGATTTCCATATTTGCGTCTGAATTAAAGTTGTGCTGTTTACGGCGTAGGCTACTGTGAGGATAGCCGACAATTCCCAAGGACTGAACTATATATATTTAAATTCAATTCAACCAAAAAATAAACAAAAACATTGTCCTGCTCATCAGTCACTCAAACTAAATCGCCTAGAATATCAACAGGGCTTGAAAGTTACTATTATGTTATTGTAACAGTGAACTACATGCAGCGCAATTTAGCCATAGACCGAATTTAGCCAAGTGAGGCATGTGGTTGTCAGGGATATGTTTTGACAACGTGTGATGTAATCTTCCATCACCATGGTAAAGCGCAATGTTTGTCAGAATGTTGAGAGTGGAAAAGCTCACAATTTACAAAACATTTCTTCTCGACTTTTACGCACGTTGTCTCCAAAGCCTCTCCAGCCTCTCCAAAAGCTCCAGCAAATGTAACTGTCATTAAATTGGACTTAGTAAGACAGATGTAGTTGCATGTAATATCCTGAGGGCGTTACATGAACACGGCTCTCTTGTAGACTCGAGCCTCATAGTAGCAAACACTTTGTTCTCTACCAACGAGACTTTTTTCTTTGAATGCGTTTAAAATAGGATCCAATTTTTTTTGAAGACATAATAATAACAATAATAAAAACCTCACAAGTAAAAGTTTGATTGTTTATATGTAGCTATACTCCTGCGTTTACTTTCTACTATGAAATCAGCTTTGAGTACAAAAAGAAAATCAGTTCTGTCGAGTTTGCAGTAGGCCAAATTGGTGAATCACGGTTTTGCTACTTTCTTGCTAACAAACTTGGGAAGGAAGAGCAACTTTTAGTAAAACTGAAAGATGTGTTTATAAAAAGCAGTCGGACCATGATTTTGCCCTGTAACGAACTTTGTTAGGCTATACTGATATCATAGTAAAGTATAATATTGAATGTGCTGGACGAGAATGTTAAATATTCCTCGCCACTCCTGCAGCCCTTTGGTTGCTACGAGAGATTGTTTTGACAACGTATGATGTCATGACAGGTCACCATGATCACAACAGAATGTTTGAGAAAATGATCAGAGACGACTCCATAAATCCCTCGGGTCCCTCGGTCAGCTGTCACAGCATCCAGTTGGAAAACGTCTGTCTAGCGGTAGATACAAGTATTTCTGAGAATTCCTGAAAAGTTCATGTTCAGCCAAATGCGCAGAGGCAACCCTGTGAATAATCAATCAGTGAAAGGTGGCGATTTCCATATTTGCGTCTGAATTAAAGTTGTGCTGTTTACGGCGTAGGCTACTGAGAGGATAGCCGACAATTCCCAAGGACTGAACTATATATATATATATATATATATATATATATATATATATATATATATATATATATATATATATTTAATTCAATTCAACCAAAAAATAAACAAAAACATTGTCCTGCTCATCAGTCACTCAAACTAAATCGCCTAGAACATCAACATGGCTTGAAAGTTACTATTATGTTATTGTAACAGTGAACTACATGCAGCGCAATTTAGCTATAGAATGAATTTAGCCAAGTGAGCCATGTGGTTGTCAGGGATATGTTTTGACAACGTGTGATGTAATCTTCCATCACCATGGTAAAGCGCAATGTTTGTCAGAATGTTGAGAGTGGAAAAGCTCACAAAACATTTCTTCTCGACTTTTACGCGCGTTGTCTCCAAACCTCTCCAAAAGCTCCAGCAAATGTAACTGTCTTTAAATTGGACTTAGTAAGACAGATGTAGTTGCATGTAATATCTTGAGGGCGTTACATGAACACTTCTCTTGTAGACTCGAGCCTCCTAGTAGTTAACACTTTGTTCTCTACCAACGAGACATTTTTCTGTGAATGCGTTTAAAATAGGATCCAATTTTTTTTTGAAGACATAATAATAACAATAATAAAAACCTCACAAGTAAAAGTTTGATTGTTTATATGTAGCTATACTCCTGCGTTTACTTTCTACTATGAAATCAGCTTTGAGTACAAAAAGAAAATCAGCTCTGTCGAGTTTGCAGTAGGCTAAATTGGTGAATCATGGTTTTGCTACTTTCTTGCTAACAAACTTGGGAAGGAAGAGCAACTTTTAGTAAAACTGAAAGATGTGTTTATAAAAAGCAGTCGGACCATGACTTTGCCTTGTAACGAACTTTGGTATACTGATATCATAGTAATTATAATCGCCTGGGAAGGTGACCATGAAATCAACATGGCTTTAAAGTTATTATTATGTTACTGTAACAGTGAACTAGATTCTACATGCAGCCAATTTAGCCAAGTGAGCCATGTGGTTGTCAGGGATATGTTTGACAACGTGTGATGTAATCTTCCATCACCACGGTAAAGCGCAATGTTTGCCAGAAGGTTGAGAGTGTAAAAGCTCTCAAAACGTTCTTCTCGACTTTTACGTGCGTTGTCTCCAAAGTCTCTCCAACCTCTCCAAATGCTCCAGTTGCAGCAAATGTTACTGTCATTAAATTGGACTTAGTAAGACAGATATGCATGTAATATCCTGAGGGTGTTTAATGACTAGACAAAAACAAATAGTCCTAAACAAATACAAACAAATGAAACAATCAAACAAACTATTGTCATGTGCAACATTATGCTCAAATTGCTAACTTCACACACCTGCAATTCCTGATGTTTGATGTGATGTCAATCACAGTAACATTACAACACCACCTCCATGTCATAAGCGACTCTCTGCATGCTATGTGCTTCTCTGTGGTCCACAGTGGCCGCCTCTCTTCTCCTGTAGTCGCACAACTGCTCATTATTATGGTACAGAGTAGAGTCATGTTTATGCCCCCTCTTGGCTGTGGGGGGAAGCGGGAGTGCGGCAATATTTCTGCAGGCATCAATCAAGGACTGCTTTTTCTTCAGCTTCTTTTTCCTCTTCTCTATCAGTATCCGCTCCATCCTCGTCATCACATTACAGGACGAAGGCACGTCACTGGTTAGAGGGAGCTGGTGCTTTGCCAGGAGCTTGACAGGCGTTTGTGTGATGGGAACCCCACTGATAGCAGAGAACACGGTGGTGGTGGCAGAGGGTGGCCGTAGCTTCTCGGGGTCGTACTCATGTTCCTGGCAGAAGAGGACGCCGCACTCCTGGCATCGGTACATCTGCTCCTTCGTGTGGATGGTCATGTGGCGCCTGAGGTTGCTTTTAGAGGACAAGGTGATGTTGCAGAACTCACAAGCAAACCGCACACTACTGTGCATATTCAAGTGATTGCTGCAGTTGCTGCTGCTTAAGAATCGCTTGCCGCAAACGGGGCACCAAAAGGGGCGGTCGGGGTCGTGGAACTGATGGTGCTTGGTCAGCGTTCTGACGGTGAGGAATGTCTCGCCACACTCCTCACAGGAGTAATGGTTTGGGTAGCGGGGCTGAGGCGGTTGCCTGGACACAGAGGATGGAGGTAGGGCTCCATCAGGTCCGACACTGGTCAGGTGAGATGCCGGCATGGCCGCAGCATGGTGCAGGCTCCACAGGGCCTCCTCTCTCACCTCTCTAGCCAGCACCTCCTCATCAATGGCATCTAGTTCCTCCATGGCTCCGCATGTGGCCGGGTAGCCTTCAAGACAAATAAAAAAAAGTGAGAATTAAATTCATCTGTGTGTTTCATGTAACCACCATACACTATCATGTACAACAGATCAAGCATATCAGGACATTTACTTTCTACTCATTAACAAAACAACATTCAGCTTACAGAAAAGAATCCATGAGTATGCAAAGCAACCATACATAACCCAAGAACATGTAAAAAGCTGTATCCCAACAGTAGGCCTACTACCATAAAATCAAATAGCTTCAAGACCATGCAACATGAATGATCTGTTGGCAAACACTAGGGTAAGATAAGTTGTATATCTCACTTCTTTGTCAAGCATTCAAACTATCACACAACCTCTACTCAATCCTCACATTTTACAAGATAATTACAAGAAGAAACAGCAGTAGTGAATTTTGATCTTCCTCAATAAACCCACGTTCATTTGGATCAAAGTCATACCAACAATGCAGACATAACTATCCACAATAACGTTGGGGGTATCAATTTACTTCTTATTAATATCATATCATATACCAGTGAAGCACAATCACCTATTTAGACATGTAAAATGTAAAATTCTGCACAATGTCAAGACGAATTATGACATTGTTGTTTGACAGCACTTCAGGCTAGCTCATATCGATTAGGCTACCATTACCAACGTCAAATTACCACAGTCACGTAATCTCACATGGTTCTTCACTTTTCCATAACACATCCAAGTATGTTTCTAAAACACACTACTTTGGGTAAATACCTGAGAGATAAGAGAAGTAACTGCTACTTTTCAGGTTCAGGGGTAAACCAAACTTCCCGGACAAAGTCAAATCGTGCATCTCAGGAGAAGAGTCCCTGTCCATATTTCAATACCCAGGCCACGGTACCTTGTGGAAAGTTTCCATCAGGTGTCGCTATTGCTCTTTGTGCGTTTCCTCTATAAAATGTTTCCTCGAAAGCATCTCAGAAGCATGTAGGGTAACGGTAAGTAGGCTACTAATCTATTATTGTCCGGTTTAAATCTCAAACAGGTTCTACATATGAGATGCAAACCATGACTAGCTAAAAAAAAGAAACAGAAAGGTCGGTGCGGATGTTCAAGAAACTGTCTCCTTCTTTGAATTGGGCTAGCCTCGCCAATATTAGATGTAGGCTAAATTTAATGTGTGTAAAGTGTAGCTTAGCCTTTAGGCAGGCAGTAGGCCTAGAGTAGACGTGTGACATTAACCAGGTGTGTGTCATGGTGGTGACCAAATGTCTGCAATGCACGTCCAGCTGTTATGCGCAGACTCTGTAAACACATGGCCAGGTAGGCTATTCCATCTGGGCCAGCTGCCTAGCTTGCTCAGGGTGCCACAAACATCAGAGCTGGAATGTCAGAGAAGCGCCAGTTCACCAGGTGGAAGATGGGCTTGAGGGTGGTCTCCTTCATTGCTCAAACTAAGTGAGCGTAGCCTAGTTGAGCCCAGGGTGGAAGTCTGCCCAGTAGGCTGATTGGTTTTAAGTTTGTCATGTGCTGTACGCCTTTTCAGTTGTCTGAGGAGTTGAAATGCTTGTATGTTTGTCAGTTTTGTTTTTATTCAGGAGCTCCCTCTCCTGCCTGCTGAGCTATTAGAGGCCTCCCTCTCCCCACTCTAGACAAAAAGGCTGAAAAGGTTTGAGCAGGAAGCAAATGTGTTCATCATGGGTATCTGATTGGCACAAGCAGTTTTTTTTCCCTCTTGTTGTCACTCACACAGTTATCCACATCCTTGCTGATATAATCCAGAGTTGGTTGGTTTATAAGTCAACAACGTTGATCTGAGAGTCTGAGTTTGTAGGCGGCAAACACGGTGTGGAAGAGCAAAGTCAGCATCCTCAACCAACCAGATCTTAATGGTCATTATGAGATTCACACATGTAATGATCAGGATGTTGGCTGCAGAAACAGGAGCAATGGAACAATATCAGACTGTCCCAGGTGGATGAGGGGAGTGGCTTTGCAGACATTAGACGTGACCCAAGGTTTTACCGGTATGTCCCTTGTGGTGCATGAGACATTTTGGTCAAATTGTAAAAGCACAGCATGGCTGCTGTAGGTTGCCACAGCAAAAACTAGATTTAGTATCTGCACTGAGGTTTGTCATGACTACTTAGGATTTGCATTATGGTGGTACTGTACATAGACTGCAGCATGTAAACCTTTATGACAGAGAAGGGTCCGTACTTACAGTATATAATAATGTTAGCCAAACCAGATTAGCAGAAAAGTATGACCAATTAATTTTGTTGGATCAAAATGAATTCAGATGACTTTTTCAACTCTTTTGGGTGAATGTGTTTGAATGTGAGATTGTTCTGTTGAGCTTAACGGTAGAAAACTGACAAGCAGAGAGATTATTGCTGAGGTATCCTGAAACAGGGAGAGGAACAGCAGTCACCCCATATGACCTTGATTTGAGGTCATGAGGGAACCAAACTACTAACCATGATGCAAAATCGAGGTATGGCAGTCAAAGCGCATACTCAATTGCCCTGACAGCACTCATACGTCCACACAATCCAATATGGCGCTGTCAGCCTCATGTTGTAGCCTGTCAAATTGTTACAGACTCTACATTCCCCCAAAACCCAGTCCCTGAGAGATCCTTTTCCATCCTGGGCGTAATATGTGTGTGTGTGTTTGTGTGTGTGTGTGTGTGTGTGTGTGTGTTTGTGTCTATATATATATATATATATATATATATGTAATAGGCTATATACACACATATAATAATATATAATATGTTATATATTACACGTTAACATGCTACATGACATTGGCAGGAATTCCAGAGATCAGTTCCAAAAAAGACTGGCTTGGCAATACTCACCTTTCTCTTTGTGCTGTTTCTCAGCACACACATGCACTCACCCTCACCCACACAACTGTACATCACTATGCACTGAAATATGATCATTGCCAACAGCGTATCATAACATTTATTAGTAGTGAAAGGGTTGGCAACACAAAAATGGCAGCAGGCTTCACTCAATCTTTTTTTCCATGTTCACTGATCTGAACATACGAGTCAGTAACAGAAAAACAAGACAATACTACTCTTACACCAATTCTTTTGTCATAGCACACCTAACCCCCATTCCACAAACCTATTTTTTTTAATACTGTGTGGTGTAATAGACTGTTATGGCTCACTATTGTGAAAAGAAAATCCCTTTTTCAGCTACAAAGGTTGTATTTCCTCCCACGCTTCAGCAAGTAGACAATGCATTTCTTTTGTAAATGTTATTCGCGGGATAGGCTTAAGCCCAGGAAAACAAGACAGAAAATGATTCAACAGTAAAAGCCACAGGAGCTAAATGATATTAAATTATGCTCAAGTTATTTTTTAATTCAGTTGGTAACACAATACATTGAGGGACAAAACATTTACTGAACAATTGAGTGAATTAGTGTGAATGAGAGAGAGAGAGAGGGAGTGTGTGTTCATGTATTTTCCCCATGTACACATTTCTCTGTTTGCCCCTTCTCTCTCTCTATCTATGTGTGGGATTGTGGGATTGTGTGGGTGTGTATGTGTTTGTGTGTGATTGTGTGGGTGTGTGAGTGTGTATGTGTTTGTGTGTGATTGTGTGGTGTTGTGTGTGTGGGCCTGCATGTGTGTGAATGTGTGTGTGTGTGTGTGTGTGTGTGTGTGTGTGTGTGTGTGTGTGTGTGTGTGTGTGTGTGTGTGTGTGTGTGTGTGTGTGTGTGTGTGTGTGTGTGTGTGTGATTGTGTGGGTGTGGGTGGGGGTGTGTTTGTGTGTGATTGTGTGGGTGTGTGAGTGTGTGTTTGTGTGCCAGCATCTGTGCGTGCTCCTGAAAGACATTTTGGTTTCCTCTGTTTCCCATCCCTGGAGAAACAAGTTGGCACTGTGGCTTGCCCCTTCCCCTTCCCTCTCTCTCTCCTCTCCTCCCTCACTCCTGTTCTCTCAAGGTGACACACTTCCATCTGCCCTTTCTCTCGTTTTCTCCACTTCTCTCTCTCCCTCCCTCTCTCTCTCTCCACTTCTCTCTCTCCCCCCGTGTCCATTTCTACCCTGCCATTTCCCCTCTCTTCGGTCGTTGCTATTCCAGTACCCTTCACTAAAAGGTTTACTCTAGAAGCAGAATCCCGTATAGAATTGTTCACATGTTGCTTGCTGCGTCTCCTTGGGAAGCCTGCATTGGTGTCCGTCTGCTGGGTATACATGCTCTTCTCTTCTCTCCTGTTCACTGATCATTGTGGGGTTGCATGGAGGGATGGGAGAGAAGCTGTCCATTGCTAGCAGAGCCTAAACCATATCCATAGCCTTCTGAAATACAGTGCGCTCTATATAGAACCATGCAGGCCCTAAATAACCTTTAGGGGTTCCTTTAATGAATACTTCAAAATGGTTTAAAGAACCATTTAGGGGTTCCTTTAATGAATACTTCAAAATGGTTTAAAGAACCATTTAGGAGGGCCATATGTGAAGCATGCAATAGAATCATTTTTGGTTCTTTATATACTGTAAGAGTGTAGTGTGTGTGTGTGTGTGTGTGTGTGTGTGTGTGTGTGTGTGTGTGTGTGTGTGTGTGTGTGTGTGTGTGTGTGTGTGTGTGTGCGTGTGTGCGTGTGTGCGTGCGTGCGTGTGTGTGTGTGTGTGTGTCAATGTGTAGACAACAAACACATTTTGTATGAGCCAACCCTGGAGCTAGGCAGCGGTGCGGTGTGCCAAAATATGTTTCGTTAAACGACCCCACCAGTTTGCTGCGATGGTGGATGCGACCACACCCCCCACATCCCCTATGGTGTGTTCTCATGGCTGCTCCTCTCCTCCCCTCTCCACTCTTCATCTCCCAGCACACACATCCCTCTTTTAATTACCCCTCCCCCCACCCCCTCCTCCCCTGCATCTCTAGGGGTAGGAGAGAGAGAGGCAGAAAGAGGGATGAGGGAGACGGAGAGATAGAGACGGGAAGAAGAGAATGAAATGCTTATTCCTCTAATGTGTGGGGTTTTTTGCTTCATAAACAGCCGTAACTACCTTTCATTTCATTAATACTGGAAAACAGCCATAAGCTTGTTTCATTTCATTACAGTAATACTAGACAATAGCCATAACTGCCTTTTATACACACCAAATGAATGGCATGATGTGCTGTATTAGTCTTGCTGCTGTAATTATTATGCATGAAAGCATCACTCTGCTCTCATCTCCTTGGGTTGCGATTTGGGCGTGGTATGTTTGCCACTCTGAAAGCAATAGCATACTGTAACATAACATAAGCAGAACTCAGACTGTGCAGATGTCATTCCTTCATTGTATTTTAGACTCATAGACTCTGTTTCGTAAAATCTGTGTCCCCTTGGTCAGTAATAATAATCAATACAATAACCTCTTTCTGTGTCACCTCCAAATTTAAGCTGCATTTAATTGATCACAAAATCCTATTTCTATTTGACATTGTGCCACAACTTGATCATCTCGCATGTCGTGGTCATTGTAGGCTTGACCCCGAGCTTTTCATCGACTCTATGGTGTTTTTGTTGTGTGTTCCAGGATAAGCTTCTTATCCTGTTTCACGGAGTGCTCCGTGAGCTTTCAGCTGGCCCTCATACGCTGTGGGCTGTGAGTATTACCGGTAAGCTGTTTACCCTCTGTATGGTGAGTGTGTATGTGTGGCTTGACTTGACTCTGTGTTGGGTGTGTCTCTATAGCTACTCAGTGCAGTTGTTGTGTACACCAGAGTGTGCTATTTGTACACTGGATCCCTTACCTATCTCTGAGTTATTACTATAGTCATGTAGTATCCTATCTAAACTCAATCTTAATCTTAATTTGCTCATTTCCAACAGTATTGTGTTCTGTGTAGACTTGGTTTGGACCTGTCCAGTGTCCAGTGTTTTGCCTAAACTGGCCTGGTGACAGTGTAGTGTTCAATATAGAGACTGAATTAGCCCTCTGATATGTGCATACCTAGTGTTCTGGGTCTATTGCATGTGAATACTCCTCTGTCTTCCTGCTGTAATGCTGCTGTGTATTAGCTAGCTGGGCGTTAGGCCAGCGCGGTGTGGCTGGCTGTGTGTGTGTGTGTGTGTGTGTGTGTGTGCGTGTGTGTGTGTGTGTGCGTGTGTGTGCGTGTGTGTGTGTGTGTGGGGAGGAGGTGATAATCAGCAGCGTGTCGTACTCTGGAGAGGGATGGAACCCTGGACCCCATCAGTCAGATGGACACCAGGAGGTTGAGCCTGTAGAGTGCAATTACACATTCATTACAGCAGTGCTCTCACTCTCCTTCTTTTTTCTTCCCTCACTCTCTCTTCCTCTCTCTTTTTATTCCCCCACTCTCACTCTCTCGCTCTCCTCCCACTCTCTCCCTCTCTCTCTCGTTGTCATGTCCACTCTCTTTTTATTTCTCTTCTGCAATCCTTTAATTCTTTCTCTTCCCCCACTCATCTCTCTCCTTCATTTCCCTGCCTCAGTCCTTCGTTCACTCCTTCTCTCTCCTCCTTTTTCTTATTCTCTCTATCTGTATCTAACTGGCCCCATGCTACACTCTACTCTGCAGTGCAGAAGCCCACCCACCATCTTTTCCCTCTCCTATTGTCTTCCTCTCATTTACTCTATCTGTC